>NW_016232174.1:0-1211 GCF_001687245.7 Rhagoletis zephyria | reverse complement strand
AAAGGGAATTCTAGTTACCTCATCCTTTCCCAAAACTACATCACTGGGGTGGTAGCCCCAGTTGGTGCACACCAAAAGGAGAATTCTATTTGGTTATAATCCTAAAGCACGGCCGATGTCCTCCCACGCAGCAAGAAATTCTACGCAAAAATACTGTTGACGCAAGTAAAAATTGTGATTTTTGGATATCTCTCTTAATTGTAATTTCTGCAAGTAAATTTTAGTACCGTTATAATCAGCTCAAAAAGCTCTATCGACTCCTATTTTTAGTTTTTTTTCTAGCGAAACGGTGGGTACTCTAAAAAAAAATAAAAAACCTAAAAAAGGAAAATTTGGAATAAAAAATCGCGCGATGAAATTTCTCAAGTAAAAGTAAACAAACCCCTAATGGGAGGATATAATAAACTGTAAAATAGTAAATTTTCTCAATATTAAGTTTTTCGAGAGGAAACGCGTTTTTATTATGTTAAATTGCAAAATATATTGTGATTTATAAAAAGAATTAATGGCGAAAATGTTAAAAAAACGGCGATTTTCGTGAAAGTATTAGCAAATTTCAGTGCATCTAAAGTTGCTGAGGCGTTGTTTACTTTTACTTAAGAATTGTCAAAATCGGCAAATCCCAAGTAGCGGTTTCTGTAAGTGCCATATTTGTTCGCTACATCGTGATGTGATAAAAAGAAAAGCTGACAGTACTCCGCAAGGTTGCAAAATATGTTCGAAAAATATCTTTGTATGGAAGCTTTACACTGTCAAAAAAAAAAATTGCCAAAACTCAACGCAATTTTTGGCAACTTCAATCTTGCACTTTAATATACTAAAATTAATTTTTTAAGTCTAATTAAAACCTTTTCCATTTAAGGGAAGCCGTCAGTTGTCCGTCAGTTCGTAGAGATGCCTCCTGACGTGCCTTGGCGAGGTCTCTTCTGCAAGCAGCTGTTTGATAGGATCACCACGTCTGTGGCACCCCACAAGGAATTGGTTGCAGAGCATTGTGTTATGCTCCTTGACTGGGAGCATTTGGGCCTCGTCGTGTAGGTGGTGTTGGGGCGTCATCAGGAGGCATCCGGTCGCTGTCCGTAGTGCCGCATTCTGGCAAGTCTGTAGCTCCATCCACTGCNACAAGGAATTGGTTGCAGAGCATTGTGTTATGCTCCTTGACTGGGAGCATTTGGGCCTCGTCGTGTAGGTGGTGTTGGGGCGTCATCAGG
>NW_016232173.1:0-1211 GCF_001687245.7 Rhagoletis zephyria | reverse complement strand
CACATATTAAAACCGCCGTACGCACTCCAAGGTCCAACGGACAAGTCGACCAAACTATACTTAATTCTTTACGTACATCCGTCGACAACCCAAAAGATTGGGACGTAATTCTACGAAACTTACAATTCACCATAAACTCGCAAAAGAACAAAACAACTGGGTATAGTCCAAACGAACTCCTATTCAATTTTAATTTACGCGATATCGTACATAACCAATTAGTGGCCGCTATCCACGATGATGTAGATGGAAATCAAACAGATATTTCGATAGACGAAAAGCGCATTTTGGCATCCGAAAGCATCGATCGCGAACGGGAAAAATGGANGCTTTCTCTGAATAAGCTAACACGTGTTCGAGGAATTTTTTTCGTCTTTTTTTCGGAGATATGATCTGTCAAAGTTTGAATTTTTTCGTGATTCTCGGGTTATGCGCATCGTAGAGACTTCATCTTAACGTCGTTTTAAAGCTAAAGATCCTGAAGTGCCTAACATTTCTATATATAAGGTGGTAAAGATAGTTGCAAAGCTAGCTTAGCTATTAACAGTTGAACTTTTTGAAGAAGATTTGCATAGTAAATACCAGTAAATAAGGGATTTAAAATTATACCATCGTATTCTTTATTTAATTCTCTATAAAAACATGTTTAAATAAATTTGGGGGTTTTCAAGAACTATTTTTAAAATATTTTTCCTTATGACGAGATGGTTCATTTTGTGAGAGTCAACAATTGTGTGTAATTTTTTTTCGAAACTTATGTTAAGATATATTTGGTAAGGTGTTAAACATCGGATTTTTGCAAAAATTAAAATTTTATTACGGATCCGATCCGAATACCTAGCCAGATGGCAATTGTAGAACTAAAGTTTGTAGAACTATTTTACCTGGATAGGTAATCTATCGGAATCTGCAATAAAATTTAAATTCTTGCAAAAACTCGGTGTTTAACACCTTACTAAATATATCTCAACATCAGTTTTCGAAAACAAATTAAACAAATTTTTTGCTTTTACAAAATAAACCAACTCGTCATAGAGAAAAGTGCAATGGGTATAGTTGTTGCGCTGGGTATGCAGTTACAGTTGCATAGCTATTCTCAATGAAGTCTGCAGCGTCTGTTCACCAGTAGGTGAAGAAGCAAGGCAAAGCCTCGGATGAGACTCCCTCTTATGATGACGACCACGGCAAACGTTTAAAGGACTACGATTTGA
>NW_016232170.1:0-1211 GCF_001687245.7 Rhagoletis zephyria | reverse complement strand
CAATACAAATTCGATAAAATTCGACAAAAATATCAATAGCAAAAACTACAACAAAATCGATAAAAATATCGATAAAGAATTCGACAAAAAATATCGATAACAATATCGATAGAAAAATCGATAACAAACCCAATAAAAATATCGATAACAAAATCGTAAAAAGTATCGGTTTTGGTGAAAATAACGATTATTATATCGATAACAATATCGATAAAAACATCTATAACAAAATCGATAAAAAATATCGATAACAAAATCGATAACAAAATTCGATAACAAAAACGACAAAAATGTCGATAGCAAAACCGATAAAAATATCGATTATTATATCGGCAATTTCCGAAAACATCGATGGCAAAATTTCCGTTGAATTTGCCAATTTACTCCCAATCAACCAACCGTCGCTAAAGAAGTTTCACTTCAAAAACTTTCTTTTCTTTTGGTTTTGATGTTATTCGGAAGCTGGGCTCGATCGCAGGCCCTGCGGAAAGGTAATGCTCATTTCTAACCACTGCACCGCAGCGCGTTACTATTATTTTTAACATCGCTGTAGGCATGGACATATGTACATATACATATGTGTATGTATGTATCAGCATCCATCTACGTGTGAGTATGCGACTTGTGCGTACACTGTGCAAACTACTCGCCGCTTTTATTGAAGTTGCAGATATACTTTTGTCAACACGGCAACAGTGCCACAGGAACCAGAGCAGGAACTGTAACAGCAATAAATGTGTCAGCCGCGAGTGGCAAAGTTAATACGAGTCGGAAGGAGTAGAGGGGGCCGTGAGGCAAGGAAAACGTAGTACTTATTGCGAAGTGAGATAAGAAGAACGCCGGCCCGCTGCGAGCGGCAACAAAAAAGTATATACAACAAAGAGAAAGATATGCAGGGATATCTACCAGCAAGCGAGGTTTATTCTCGACACACAGGCAACACACTCGCAGAAGGCAAGCGTACACCGAAGAAACAGTGTGTACGTTAACGTGTGTCGGCCGGGCATTTGTATCAAGATACGTCTGTGTATGTGTATTTATCAAAAACACACGCACACACACGCACGTATGCACCGCAGAATGTCATTTAATTAATTTCACGAAAAAAAAACAGCGCGCGGCGCATCTTTCAGCTTCCCTCGACCTTCTCCTACCTCCTTACTACACTTGCTACATACATATGTACATATATTGTTTGACAAATTGCAACA
>NW_016232168.1:0-1211 GCF_001687245.7 Rhagoletis zephyria | reverse complement strand
CCTTTCTATATTAAGGTAACGTCAAGCAAATAAATATCGTGTAAGAGCGATGTAAGGACACATACCTCTTCCACCATGTCCACGATTGCTTCTGCTTGCCGTGATGTTGATGGCACCGGTGGCCCACCGCCCGTTCGATATAAATTACCCCTTTTTACTGCCGAGCCTTTCGTGCGACTGCCTTCATATTTTCCCACGCCCTCCTGCTGAAATAAACAATATGGAAACACGAAATACTAAAGGTGGCCTCAAGCAGATGCGATAATACCGGTGCTATACGATATCGTATTTTTTGCGATAACGATAAAAAGCAAAGGCTCTCAAACAGGTGAGATACGATACACTGTGGTGCTATACTGCAGTGGTTTGTATTGATCGCATATCGTAAAATTTTTTATCGCATCTGTTTGACGCTACCTTAAGGCGTCTAATAAATTGAATAAATGCATTAGGTCGGGTAATTTTTTCGACATTGTTCCTAGCACATTCGTATTCTAAATTAAATACCAAAGAAAAAAGTCCATTATGGCTCCAAATTTCGAGCCCCACAAATTTTAAAATAGNGCAGGTATTGCAGCTGTTGAATTTGGTAACATAGACAAGCTTTAGCTCTACTATAGTTTGTGCAAGAACCTTTTGACTTGTCGCTTCCAAGAAACAAATGCATTGTAGCTTGACTTGTAAAATCGCATTTCTAAAACGACTGTATTGTAGTTTTAAAATGTGTTTCGAAGAGTTATTACAGACAATTCTTTGGGGATGTACAAACGCCACCACACTTCTGGCAGCCCTAACTGACCAGATCACATCTTCGAGTGNGAACCTTTTGACTTGTCGCTTCCAAGAAACAAATGCATTGTAGCTTGACTTGTAAAATCGCATTTCTAAAACGACTGTATTGTAGTTTTAAAATGTGTTTCGAAGAGTTATTACAGACAATTCTTTGGGGATGTACAAACGCCACCACACTTCTGGCAGCCCTAACTGACCAGATCACATCTTCGAGTGTGTGAGCCACTCTCAAAACAGTCAAAAACGCTTCTCATCACAATTGTGCTAGCTAATAATTGATTGTCTGCACTATTCTGGAGAGCGGTGCCCAATACTATCTCTCATCACGGACCTTTCTTTGCAGGCTGGGTACAAAGTAGTGCAGCAATGGACATAAAAGTGGTCACAAATAAGCCGAGACACGTCCAGGATCTAATATA
>NW_016232167.1:0-1211 GCF_001687245.7 Rhagoletis zephyria | reverse complement strand
GTGATAAAATCGCTTGCAACTCTTCATACGATGTTGAATCGTTTACAAAATCAGCTCATGTAAATGCTGCTTTAGCGTTTAAAAAGGAAGATAAATAACTAAAAGTATGAAGAAATCAAGAAGAAATGTTCAGATCTGACCAAATCAGCAACAAATTCTATGTGCAAACGTTTTGTCAGTGGCAACGTTCTGAGCAATAGGTAGTAAATGCCAAATTTTTAACTAATAATTTTCATACTCAAAAGTTAGGGTGAATTTATTCGCAACTTTAGCATTCTAAAACTTCTCGATTGTACTCAATTTCAACATGTTTCAAATTTTAACCGACAAGCTTATCAATTCCACAGGGCTCGATTCGTCACATACGATATCGTTTTACTAGTCACGTAAAAATACATTTTTCGGATTATGACATACGTGAACGTTCCTTTATCCCATTCAGCTTATACGACTGACGTATCAGGTATTTTTTTTTTTTCGTATGGTTTTCAATCCGTGAACGGATGTTACGATTCGAGTCCCGAATATCTTTTTTTATCTTTTACCGGATAACTTTGGACGACGCCTAATTTGGTTTAGTTACTGGTATACTGTGGTTGTATGACTAAAGAAATAAGACTTAATCTTGATTCCAAGCAAATTATTGCGTTCAGATTTTGAAGGGTTTATATTTGAAATGTAATTTTACTGAAAATATATGTTAAAGGGTATTAAAAATAAGGTAGATCAAAAAAGAGAACGAATTGCTTCAATTACATCCATTATTGACCAAAAGACTGATATAAAACAATTCTTTTGGTGGAATAATAGNAAGCGCCTACAAACATACTTCTCTTGAATATACCCCTGTGGTCAGCTGATTATGTCAAGTGATATTTTGGCTGACAGTGTTGTGCATTTTCTGTCATATAAAGTATGCTCGAAAATTTCTTTCAGGGAAAAAAATATTAAAACTCAACGAGATTTATCGTCTAGAAATGTGCACTTTGTCCTACTAAAATACATACCTGCATACCTAATTTTTTCCAAACATTCTGAATAAAAATTTGACATTTTTTGGGGAAATTGGTAAAATTTGTTGAATTTTCATAATTTTTTACAAAGTTTGAAACGAGGATTTATATGGTGCTTGTTGTATAATGTGCTGGACTTTTATAAAAAGAATAAATAAACATTAAATAAACGAAAGAAAATAGCCAAAACTGGTCAAA
>NW_016232166.1:0-1211 GCF_001687245.7 Rhagoletis zephyria | reverse complement strand
ATTTAAAACATAAATTAAAGTTGAAATAAAAATCACACCAAATTATAAAACATAAATTTCTATATACAAATCGCACACCATCTTCAAAAGGGTCACAACTCAAAATAATACGTTTGTCACAAAATGCGAAAAACTATTTCTTAGCACATGATAATCATATGGGCAAGGGCGCCTTTACTTTAGGTTTTTTTTTTTACAAATTATAACAAAAATTTGCTCCAGCTTCTGCTGAAAGGTAAAAAAGCTCTGTGTACATTTTGAGCGCATAATCTCAAAAATGCCAAATTTTGAGTTGTGACTCTTTTGAAGACGGTGTGCGATATGTATTTGACACGGAATTTTTCACAATGTACATATGTATGAAAGTTTTTTACTTAAATTTTTCCGCGATTTTTTTATAAAAACATAGTTCATACTAAAACAAAAACATAAGAATTTATCTAAACATCGTGCAAAACTCAGCAAAATTCAATAAATTTGCCTGCAAGTTGACACTGTTGTATAACTAAGTGCCAGTTTGAAGTTGGTAAAAAATAGCGTTGATTTTTGGCAATTTCATCCAAACAAAAAAATTATCGAACATAATTTGTGTCCTCGCCTTGTTTAAGCACCACGGCTTGAATTCTTTGTTTAAAATGCATTCGTCACTAAAATTTTTGACTTTATTGTCGATTAAATTGCATATGTAAAATATATATATGTACATGAACTAGGGATGTTGCGAATGTGGAATTTTAGACATCCGCGGATGCGAATGCGGAAGTCAAGTATTTTTAAGAAATAATTTTGGTGAGTAAATTAAGTGATTTAGGTAAATAAAAAAAATACAAAGTTAGTAATTTTAAATAATTTTTTTTTTATTTAGTACTTGTATTTAAAAATTGGAACATTGTATATAATAACAAGTAAGAAAGTCTAAGTTCGGGCGGAGCCGAACATTAAATACCCGGCGCAAGTATTAAATATATGTTTTTTCACCTTTCCGAAACCTTGCGCTAGATGGTAAGCCGAGGTGTATCAATTTTGAGTAAATTNATATCAATTTTGAGTGAATAATCTCCAGTAGTTACTAAAATATCGCAGTTTTCGTATTTCTGAAAATTACCGTTATATGAGAAGTAGGCGTGGTTATAGAGCGATTTTAGAAATTTGGTACGTTGTACGAAGGCCAACAGCTGTGCCAAGTTTGGAAGGAATTGGTGCAGCGGTTA
>NW_016232165.1:0-1211 GCF_001687245.7 Rhagoletis zephyria | reverse complement strand
ATTGCTTTTCTTACAAATGTCGGCTGTGGCGTCACGTAAAGACTACTGGCTTTGAGATCGCAGATTCGAGGCCGCGTGGAGGTGGTTACGTTTTTAAAGTTAAATCCATGTAAATAAAAAAAATTATATCAGTTTAAATATAAATAACAAATTTAAAAAACGATTTACATTGCAGAAAAAAACACACATATGGGAAGAAATGATTGTGCCATAAAAAAAGAAAAGAATATATTTTTTTAAATTACAATAAAAACCCTAAATAAAAAAAATAATTTATTAAATAATGAATTTAAAATAACAAATAAAATTAAAAAATGTTTCCTGCGCCAGCACTTGAACCTGTAGCTTTCCCTGCAGGGAATACTAGTACATATGCATGTATAGGAGATCTCGATGCATACACACATACATACATGCATTCATACAACTGTGTTTGTTTATTTTATATAGCCGTAAGTTTCATACTTTTACGAGCCAGCAGCACAAAAGGAAGTAAAATCCGACAATCCAAACAATAGCCCCTCTTTCTGATTCCCACGCATACATACCTCAAAATCATGCCGCAATATATTTATGGGTATGCTTGTATGTATACAAATGCACATACATACATAAACCATAAAACGAGAGAAAAAATTAAAACTTTCCAGTTGACAGTCTGCTTTCAATACATTTAAGGAAACATGCGGCTATTGGCATAAAATCCCAAAATTAAAATACATAACTATAGTAAAGAGTGAAAGCCTGAAACAAAATATCAAGTATGTTTGTTTATATGCAGTATCAACAGGCTAATCTACATTTTAATAGGTTTACTTTATAAACCTTTTCCAAGTAAACCGCATTGTTATTGATGATTTATCTACAAAAATGAAAAACAGTGATTTTCGCCTAAAGCCAACTGGTTTTGAGTAGGGCTTACATTTATACATACATATGTAGTGACCAAATAAAAAATTCTGTCTGAGCTAAAACAATTTTATTATTTTACCATAACACAAGAATTGCATGCTGCGCATCAAAAAGGTTACTTGAATTACATGCATACGTACTTACATATGTACAAAAATTGTTACAAGGTATGAACATATTTTTTTCCGAAAATATATTTATCCCTCTTATATCCGCTTCATTGGGTGAGTGAGAAGGATAAGAGGAAATATAAAATTTTTATTTTTAATATTTTTATTGAGCTTTGTACCACGATTGTT
>NW_016232164.1:0-1211 GCF_001687245.7 Rhagoletis zephyria | reverse complement strand
ATTACTGTTTTATATTTTTATTTGTTTACCCCGAACGACGTCGGGTGCTGTGCTAGTAATTCATAATCATGTTTTCGCCTAATCATAAAAGCTGCATGTATCGATGCGCTCAACAATGTAAGGCGCTTGCCCTTTTAAAATGGTTATTTCTTTACATTTGTACATACATATACTTTTGACATGGGGGAAATAAAAAGTTTCTGCAACTACATATTTGTAAGTTCAATAGAAAATAATTGCAAATTAATGATTTAATGCTAGAATTCGTGCAAATGGTATTGAACCATAGTTGTTTAGGCATTATTTCACTGCAGAAATATTCGCGGAAGTGTGTAATTGAGAAAGAACGGGGAAAACACGTATAAGGTGTGTGTGTTTATTAGCAAGTGTGAAGAAGTCGAGTCGTCATGTATTCGTTGAGCATGAAAGGATTACAATGCTATGATTAGGCGGGTAATGTGCGGAGTTCCTCAGACAACATAATTACATTGGCTTATGAAAATCTATCTTGGCTTGCATAGCCAGCCACCTTCGAATCGCCACTTTCATGCTTGCTATGGTTGTTTCTGCTCGCTTAACGAGTAATTTTGTATGTGAAAGTAACAACAAAGTTAGTAGCAATTAAGGATGGCGAGTTTGGTTGTACCTCATTAGTTTCGTTCGTTTCGGCATTCGCTGTGTTGTCTAATCAATGGCGGCTTAGATTGGACTAGATTCATTGCCATTCAAAGAGACAAAAAGAAAGGGGCGAAAGCTTGCATTGCGCACTACAACGTTCAAAAATTTATATTTACAAAAATATTAAAACTTATTGAATGAGATAACTAGATATTTCACATCATGCCTCGTTGCCCGCAGAGATAAATAGAGCATACGAACAAGCACTTTTTAGTAAATCGTATGCGTTAATATTATGAAGCAGACATTTGCACAAAAGAAATAAAAAATCTACGCAAACGGATTAATTTTAAATATTTTTTTCTTATTTAGGCCTAATAGGAAACAATAATTAGTAATTTCATTTTATTTCACTAACAGCCAGTTTCACGAAAGCAATTTAACCCTCTCAGTACAAAAAATCAGCCGCTGAAGCTAAGGATCTGAAAATTTGTTTACCGGCTAAATTTGATTTCAAAAATACAATTAAAAATTTTATAAAACACTTAGTTTTACCGTTATTCGGCGTCCATTATATTGGACAGTGGTCCTCT
>NW_016232163.1:0-1211 GCF_001687245.7 Rhagoletis zephyria | reverse complement strand
CTCAATAAATTATATTTAACAAATGGGCATGCATATATGAAGATCCGAATTGCTAACTGATATAAAAGTACAATTCATATAATCNATGTCGTTAAAGCAATATTAACTACTCAATAAATTATATTTAACAAATGGTCATGCATATATGAAGATCCGAATTGCTAACTGATATAAAAGTACAATTCATATAATTTAACTTTTAATTTATTTAATTTTATAAAAACATATACATGAATATGTTTCTGCATTCACCAGCAACCTAGCAACACAGCCATGCACTTGCAACATAACATAACTTATCATAACAGAATATTTACTTTTTGCTGTTAAGTCTTGTTCAAAAGTTAATGGCAATGTGGTGATATTCCATGGATTTATTTTTCAGCCAAACAATTTTACGTTCCAAAAATTTGCACCTTCTCTATCTATCTAAGTTCTCTGATGTCATACATGTAAAACCAATGCAAAGTCACTGGGTACCACAAAATGTTAATTGGGTATTTACATGTAAAACCAATCCAAAGTCACTGGGTACCACAAAATGTTAATTGGTTATTTTACATGGGAAACCAATGCAAAATCACTATGTACCACAAAAATGTTAAGATACTATGCTTGCTAAAGTATTTCTTAGGTGGCACCTTGTTTTTTAACAGCAAAGGCGCCCAATGATATGCAAACCTTTTGCCGGTGGGAAGTGGGATTGTTGAGTGCCGATGTAAACCAAGATACATAAGTCTCCAAATGTCGATAAGCAGGTTCACGTCACATACTCAAGTGCATAACCACATATTTTACTGCTACTGACAAAATATGCGGATGGAAGCACAAATGAAAAATAATAAAAATAAATAAATGCTACCACACTCATACGCACAGCCATTTTTTCGGTATAATTTAATTCAAGTAACATTCTACGTTGCCCATACATCCCTGCACGGTAGAATACATGGCATCCATGCAATTCATCATCCAAAATTTTGTAGGTCGTGAGTTAACATTAGGCTACATTCACATTTGGTGGTTCTTTGATTACCAAAATAATAAAAATAATGCCATATTCACACCAACCAAGTTCACATATATAAATATACACTCGCCACCCAACAATATATACATATATATATGAAGAAACCCAGTTGCGCCGCAGGGATTTCGATTAAGCGCACCCGTGTTTTTATTGATGATAATAGAAAAGATATAAAACGCAA
>NW_016232162.1:0-1211 GCF_001687245.7 Rhagoletis zephyria | reverse complement strand
CTGTGTAGAAAGCATAGCGATGCGAGGGAGCAAAACCTTCCTGGGGTTTTCACCACCACTAAGGAATGCTAACGTAATTTTCACTCAGCCACCTAGTACTTGTATACGTATGTGGGACCCCAGAATAAAATAACTTACGAATGTAAATATTAGCAAAAAAGTGTTTGTTTAAAATATTAAAAAAATACATAGAAAAATCAATTTGTCTTTGATTTATCTTCAATAATTGAGGAGTTAGATGCAAAGAGGCCGCTTCTATTAAAACTGCTTTCTGAGATATTGGAGCTAAAGTTTTTGATGTGTTAGAAGTTTCTTGTTGTTGTAGTAGGTGTATAAAAAAGTAGTATTTTTGTAGTATAGAAAAGAATTGTCTACTGCGGAAAAAAATCGTTAGATTACCAGTATTCGACCNATTATGCAAACTCTGCACGTGCATACCTATGTATGAACTCGTTTGTTGCAACTGGTTTTGATATTCGTAGATAGTTTTAGGCATAGGTTTAGTAGCCTATTTTGATAAAAAAGCAAGCGAAAATTTAAAAAAATACTGAAAACATTTTAACTGGGACCGTTGATAACTGATATATTCAGGTATATGTATGCATAATATACATATTAGAGTGGTTCATAAAAACACTCTTTTTGGAAATTCATAAACGCTACATCAGAATATTGTTATTTGTGATAAAAAAAGAGGAGACACGTATTTTTTATTTTGAAAAAAAAAANTCGAAAAGACACTAGTAAAATTAAAACGTTGATACTGAACGATTCACGCATTGTCATGGGTTGGAACTTGTTACCAGGAGGTTTCTGTGGTTGGTAATTAGGAAACTGAAGTCAGTTTTTCGAAATTCAAAATGGCGGATCCAAAATGGCGGTCCATTTATTTTTAAATGATTGGATTTGTTCGAAACCCGGCACTCGAGAGTTTTTGAGGTCGCCGATTACGAATCTGAAGTCAATTTTTTTAAATTCAAAATGGCGGATCCAATATTGCAATCAAATTAAAAAAAAAAGTACTGAAATTAAATCGTTGATACTGAACGTTTTAAACATTGTCAATGGTTAAAAAACGTTTCCAGTAGGTTTCTGGGGTTGCTGATTACGAATCTGACGTCAGATTTTCAAAATTCAAAATGGGGGATCCAAAATGGCGACGAACTTTAAAAAAATGATTGGATTTGTTTGAAACTCTTAACCGCCATTTT
>NW_016232161.1:0-1211 GCF_001687245.7 Rhagoletis zephyria | reverse complement strand
AAAAAAGGTTATTTCATGAAAAAATAATATTTGTTCGTTTTTTAGTGGTCTTTGTTTAAAAATAAAAAAAGCTATAAATTATTTACATCGGTTGAAGAAAAAATTAATTACCTTTATGGTGACGTCACTAGCTTTTTAATCGGTTATAAAGTTCATAAGATATTAATATTTAAAATATCTAAAAATTGAACTTTAACCTTCTAGAACCTCTTCATTTTTTTCTTGCGCCAAATCATTTTGGCATGGTTGAAATGAGCATAAAAAGTTCTATTGATCTGCATTTTTCGTTTTTGCATAGCTGAACGGTCGGTATTCTAGGTTTGTTCCCGGAAATGACGAATAACTTAAATCAAAAATACATAGTTTTATGTATTGTTTAGTATTTCCATTAAAACACCAAATATATTGCGAATTCGTCTAGAATTAATAATATACATTTTACTTCTTATTGTATACTTTGCGTACTTTTTGTAGTACCATTCTACTACCGTTTTCGCAAACTGCGATCACATTCTTCCCCTTTCTCCTACTTCCAAAATACGAATCTAGATAAAGGAGTGTCAAATTTTAGCTGTCACAAATTACACAACCTTGTATTATTGAATCATGCNGAATTAATAATATACATTTTACTTCTTATTGTATACTTTGCGTACTTTTTGTAGTACCATTCTACTACCGTTTTCGCAAACTGCGATCACATTCTTCCCCTTTCTCCTACTTCCAAAATACGAATCTAGATAAAGGAGTGTCAAATTTTAGCTGTCACAAATTACACAACCTTGTATTTAGTCTGTTCCTTTGAACTTCGGACTAAAACCCATGATAAAAAAATAGGAAGGTAGAACCACTGAGAGGAATTTTTCAAATTCTTGACGTTTGCAAGCAATTTAATTTTAAAATTTTACACACATACTCACACACACATTCTCATTTTCAATCTCAAACAACAACAACTTTGAACAATTCCTTTTTTTTACTCTCAATTTTATACGATTTTAAAATGTTGGCAAACTTCAAAAAAAAAATCATGGCCGACGCATTGAGAGAACGGTTTTACCTTACTATTGTTTTATCATGCTAAAACCCACGATTGAGAGAATACAAGAACCTAAAACCCAAGAATGGTAGAATACAAGATTGCGCCAATGAGAGAGGATTCTTGAGCGGAATTTTTGCGTGACGTCATCTTGGTGCAATTGCAAGAGAGA
>NW_016232160.1:0-1211 GCF_001687245.7 Rhagoletis zephyria | reverse complement strand
AGGAGGACTACTTACTGCCGTATGAGTCGCCCTTGCCGTAGCCGCCGGAGGTGCAGACGCAGTACCCGGAATCTGGAAGGTCGTAGGGTGGTTCTGGTCGTTAGTTAGGCTGCCGTCGAAGTACTGAAGGAGATGGTAATGGTGTGAGAGTTCTACTTACCACCGTAGCCAGAGCCGGCCGAGTAGGAGGGAGCCGGGGCGCTGTAGCCGCCGCCGCCTAGGTGGAAATAGAAATAGAAATGACGATGATGATGATTAGAATTTGAGCTCAATGTTTTTTCAGGTGATGTGATCTCTTACCATAGCCGCCGCCGCCGTAACTGGAGCCACCGCCGTATGAGGGAGCTGGGGCCGCGTAGGAGCCTATGGTGAAGAAGGTTTTGGATTTAGGATTCTATAGAATATTCTTGAGAGAAGGAGGAGGTACTTACTGCCGTAGGAGGAGCCACCGCCGTAGCTGGAGGCGCCGTAAGAGGGAGCTGGTGCAGCGTAGCCGCCGCCGCCTGAAAGAAGAAAGGAAAGATTTTGGATTAGAAGATGAGCTCGAGGTTTTAGGTAATCGCTGTGATGATCGCTTACCGTAGCCGCCGCCGCCGTATGAGGGAGCCGGAGCAGAGTAGCCGCCGCCTGAAATGAAGATAAAGGTAAGAGATTAGTAAACAACAAGAATGCTCTGTTTTGATTCTAATCGATACTTACCGTAGGAAGGAGCTGGGGCCGCGTAGCCGCCGCCTAGAGAAGAAGGAAGGAAGAAAGGGAACAAATGGCTTAGTTTTAGAATGAAGAAGGATTCTAAAAAAGTCACTTACCGCCATAGCCGCCGCCGCCGTACATGCGGAGCTTGGTGTCATCGACGGTGCCGTTCTTCGGCTTCGGCGCCGCCTGCGTCTTGCCCTCCGAGGTCTGCCGGGCGTTGATCATCTTCATCGGCACGCCCATGGGCTTCATTGAGGCTATGGAAGAAAGAAAAGGTCAAAGGAAAAGGTCAAAGAAGAAGGTCAAAGAAGATGTAAATAGAACAACAGCAAAATAGAACATCAAAGTAGAACATCAAAGTAGAACACNGACCAGCAGCCTGAACATGATGGCCATTTGCTGGTGGAGGAGGTGCTGATAAGCTGGGGCTGGGGTTGATAAGAACTTGGAGCTTCTTCGCTTCGGGAAGAAAGAGAGAGAGAGAGAAGAAGAAGATGCTGGTCACGACGACGACG
>NW_016232159.1:0-1211 GCF_001687245.7 Rhagoletis zephyria | reverse complement strand
TTTTATGTAGTATAATATGTACATATCAGAGTGTTTTCCTTCAGCTATACAATAAAAGTTCAATACAGGGGGTGTGTCTATAAAAAGAATAATAGAATCTGAACTTACAGTTTCTCGCAGCCGGAACAATGTATTTCAAATATGACAGCTCACTTCCTTGGATCTTTTTAAATATCCCTTTTAAAAATAAGCCTCGAAAATTTTTATGCTTACAAAATTATGTAGAACTTCAAGTGAAACTGGCTTACGAATTTAGGTAGATATATACAGGGCGTCCTAGACCACCCGTCCACCTGTCCACCCCCTCCAAAATAAAGGAAAATGTTTTTTTATTGAAAACTGCAAAAAATTTACCTACTAAATCGGGGATGCCCTATATATTGGTGGTAACATCGACTTCCGGCTTCGACCGGAAGTAAGTTAATCTGACCGGTAGTCCTTTTTTTTTCAAATTAGATATGCATTTATTTAAATGGTATTACATATTTTTAACTCCGATTCAGATTCTGCGCATAAAAATACATACCCTTTGTCTGAAACTTTTGGCTTGGCTTGGACCGGAATTGGGTCAAACTGACCGGAAGTAAATTTTTTTTTAAATTACACACGTACTATTTTTACTACAAACGCGCATTCTGTGGACAAAAATACGCAACTTTTGTTTGTATCTCTTTTCTCCGAAGTGCCTTTTTCAATCCATAGATGACCTTCGAACTTGAACTCGTCTTAGACTCCCGTTTTTTGATTGGAAGAAAAGGGAAGACACGCTGCTGTTACTCCCATTCGTTGTCCCTTCTTATTATCTACGTTATTCGATAAGACTTTATTATTTAGCAAAGTTGTACAAAATTAAAAAAATTAATTACTATAACTAACTGAACTGTTTTGTTGAGGCACTTTAATTTTTTTTTTCAAACTCACTTCTCNTTTAAAACCTCCCTTCTAACATTGCCTAACGTTGCAAGATGTATTTTAAGACCACTTCTGGTGTGGCATGAATGACCTGAGCTCTTGGGGTCGACTATGCCACAATTGGATAACCTAAAGATGGATGTATCCAATTGTTTTTTTTTATCAAAGAATAAATAAAAACTATTATACAAATCACTCAGAAAATTGTGGAGCTTTTTGGATTGATTTATTTTGAAACGAATTTTCAACATTCGTTCTTTTGAAAAATTCAAGCTCTAATTGACCCATTCTCACAACGT
>NW_016232158.1:0-1211 GCF_001687245.7 Rhagoletis zephyria | reverse complement strand
TTATGTGCTGTGTTATGTCCTGCCGCCGTGGTTTCGGCCGGCGGATTCTCAGCCGGTCGCTGCTCAGTTGGCGTAGTCTGTCCGGCCGGTTCCGGAGCAGTGGCCTGCACAGCTGGTGGCTGCTCTGGCACTGCCGGCACTGCAGCCTGCACTGGAGTTTGCGGTGGTGCTGCAGTGGGCGCTGGAGCGTGCTCCGGAATGTGAGCTGGAGTGTGAGCTGCAGTGTGCACAACCGTTTGCATTGGCTGCTGAGCGTGGACTTGAGCTCGGGGCGAGTGGTTTCCTGTAGTAGTCCTCGAGCGGCCTCCTCCTCCTCCTCCTCGGCTTCCGCCGGCGCTTCGGTTGCGTCGAGGTGTGGTCCGAGGTGTGGTGTGAGGTGTGGTGTGAGGTGTGGTGTGAGGTGTGGTCGTCGGCGAACGATCAGTAGTGTTCTGCTGGTGACGATGGTGCTGCTGATGATGGCCACCGGTCTGCGCCTGTGCTGAACCGTTGCGGCGTCCTCCGCGAGAGTGTCCACCGGATGGTCGGCGAGTGCGGCTGCGAGAACGACTGCGAGAGCGTCCTCCTCGGGATCCGGCTGCTTCTTGGCCAGCACTGTGCCCACGACGACCATGACTGCCACCAGCACTCGTCTTGCCGGTGGTTTTGCCAGAGGTGAGGATCGACTTGCCGGGCAGCTTGTGAGTGTTATGTTTGCTTTTGGTTCCATTCTTGCTCTTCCTTCGGCTGCTGTGGCTTTTTCGACTCTTGCTTTTGCTTTTGCTACTGCTGCTGCCTTCTCGTTTGCTGGAATGCTTTTTGTTCGACGAATTTCGGTCGTCCAGTTTGTGATGGTCGCTCTCCTTTGATCCCTTGTTCTTGTTCCTGAATTTGTTTATTGCAGCTCTCACTTTCACGTACTTGGGATCCACAAAGCAGGTGATGGCAAAGAAAGCAACGCACAAGAGAACGATTCCGGCACAAGCGCCAATGATCACGCCAACACTGTGATTGGAGGCTTCAGTTGTGTTATCGTCTGTGGTAAAAAAAGGTGAAAACTGCAATGATACAGAAAAACAATTTAAGTGTTTCAACTTACCTGGGTATGTGACTGGTTGGACTGCCTCGCCCACAAAGGCTTTCTCTTTAGTCAACTTGGTCAATTTTGCTGATCCGTCCTTCACAAAAGCACTTCCTGAGAAGGAGTAGACAGTGTTTGAACCGTCAACGAG
>NW_016232157.1:0-1211 GCF_001687245.7 Rhagoletis zephyria | reverse complement strand
ATAAGTTTTATTTAACATATTGCTGACTAGAGGGGAAAAGGAGTTAAGACAACTTTTTCCAATTTTAATTTTTTGATGCAGAATGATATATAATACACAGTTAGGACAGTTTTTCGTCTTTCCTGTACAATTTAAAACAATACGCTTTTCACCTCTGCGTAAAGAAAAATTTAATTGTTTTTTATTTGTACGATGAAATTACATCTTCATCTTTGTCATAATTTTCGTCGTCATATTTCTCATCATCTTCATCTTCAGTTTCAACTTCATATTCATGTTCATGTTCATGTTCATCTTCATCTGCGATACTATTTCTTCCACTTGCCTATCACTGAGGATCGTAATTCTCTCATTATAGTTCCTTCTAAAGCTTATCTCCGCACATACACTGGTGATTACGTAAACATTTCCAGACATACATATGCTTGGGTACCTTCCCATAAGCACCGATATCATAGTTCTGGTGCTATATCCGATTTCTCTAAGGCTGGCTACTAAGTACTTACTTTGGAGATACCTTTTTAGAAGAGAGGCACTTCAGGCTGCTTCAGTGCACCATCCTGTATTAGATCTCTTCTCGGATACTATTATCCGCTGTATATCATCCGAGGAAAGTAGGGAGAGCTCTACAGAAAAATATAGTAGTATAGTATAGTAGTATAGCAAGTGCGCATTGCCTCCGTAATGCAGAAGCTCTGCGAGGGACTGTTTCGCCATAACTAAGATAGTTCTTTGTACCCAAGCTATCGTCCCATATCCTGCCTAAGCTTGTACCATTATGATGGAAAATCGTCTTAGGGTTCTCGGACTCTTAGGACACTTGTATGCCATTAATGCTTTTGTGGCTAGTTTTGTGTCTAGAATTAGTTCTAGAAGAACACTCTATCAAATTAAGGAAATTATTGAGGATTGCTTCGGTACTCCATCTAATATACCTACACACTTTTTCGTTGCCCCTAATTCTGCAATATGGAAGAGTTGAATTTAAAGTACAGATGCATACATATGTAGATCCATTTGGTGCAAATTTAGCTAGCGACCATACTCGCAAAAGGTTAGCAGCTTTTCCATATGATCCCTTTTCCAATAGATTGCATTCGCTATACATATGTATGGATGTATGTAGTCCGCAGTGCTGGCAATTCCCAACTGGGTACTATCCTGCGAACACCATTAATATTGGGTAATTGAAGTTTACGATATCTCTTCTT
>NW_016232156.1:0-1211 GCF_001687245.7 Rhagoletis zephyria | reverse complement strand
AATACGTAGTAGTTCAAGTACTGGATATGTTTTTGCGAAATCAAATTTGAGGAAAATTAACAAAGAACTTTCAAAGTTATCTTGGCCACAGTAGCATGCTGAAATGACTCGCCTATACATACACGAGATTTGGAAGTTTTTATCCAGACGTCCAATCGACATGTTTGATATACAGTATATTTTGCTTTGCTGCCTTTATGCTTAAGTGCACATTTAAGATACCTTCCCTAAAATGCGCATTAGCGGCATTATTTTTAACATTTATAAGGAAACTCCTCATATATATGCATTCAACATACCTGCACATTGGCGATACCTGCCTTAAAAACTGTGCAACTATTATCAATTATCAAAGAAAGTATTACGTTTACCTGCACTGGCCCTACAATTACCTAATTTTACAAGCTTTTATTTATTTTGCTCATCTCGCAAAACAACGAAAATGGCTATCAATTAATGTAGTTATATAGATAAGTAGATACCATTCGGTAAAATTTTCGCTTGCAGTAATTTCTACGTGGTAAGTGCTTCTCCATTATTTGGTTTCATAGGGATTCGGATACCTTCCTCATTGAAGTAGTAAAGAAAATTCGCTTAAGTGCTTTTTTCGGTTAAGTACACAAGTTTTTCGTGCAAAGAAAGATGGGCAGCTAAGCAAAATATACTGTATCGTTGGAAAAGTCTTGCGGAGTGTGTCCAGAAAATGTATTCCAGCTTCCTAAACGATTAACCGGATTCTTAAAAATTAGATTAAAGTGCTGCGAAACAAAAAAGTTTTTTTTGCTTTTGCCGGTTAAAAGGGGCATGTGGGTACACCCAACATATTTAGTGTTATTCTATAGATCAATACCTTTCAAACGATACCTTATATATTAAGTTCCGGCTACTAGTTGGAAAGATATAGAGGTAAATGTGTTTTGGTTCGTGGCTCCACTAGGAGATGCTTTGGTATGTATGTGACGTCTGTACGTACCATCATTTAATTTTTTCCAAACTTTCTGGAATTAAAGTACAAAAAAAAAAAAACTAAGAAGGTTTTGTTCCAGGATTTTTTGATTCGTATGCCTTTGTGGGCGGGGCTTCTGCCTGAAATTCGAAANTGCTTTTGCCGGTTAAAAGGGGCATGTGGGTACACCCAACATATTTAGTGTTATTCTATAGATCAATACCTTTCAAACGATACCTTATATATTAAGTTCCGGCTACTAGTT
>NW_016232155.1:0-1211 GCF_001687245.7 Rhagoletis zephyria | reverse complement strand
CCATTACTTTGAAATGTTTGAATATTAATGTTAATCAAAAAAGAACTGAGAGATAATTATGTATGCAAATAAAGTTAACGAAAGATTCAAGGTGGATTTTTATGTCCGAATCTCATCTTTGTGAAAAGTGTGCAGATATAGGGTATTATTGAATATAAGGCCTCGATATGTACAATATATGTAAAATATATAAAAATTGTATTTCAACGTATACAAAAAATAAATCTACCTGCGCTACAGCACGGCGGGAGAGGGGAGGGGGCGCGGCGTAGCGTGACGTGGTATGGTGCGTGCGGTGTGGCGCGCGGACGCGGGCAGCCGCGAAGCTAAGCAAATTTAATGTTTGAAAGAGCAATAATTTCAATGGATCTTATTTCGCTTTTGAAAAGGTAATAATGCCAATTGACTTTATTTCGCACCAGGGTGGGAAACAAAGTCAATTGACCTTATTTCCTTTGATCTTATTACCTGTCACCCAAAATTACACCGGAAAATTTTTTTTTTCGAAAAATTGGAAAAAGTTAACTTTCTGAAAAAAAAATAAAAATTAAATCTGTTCTGAGTAGCTCTTCAATAGTTCTAGAGTTCCTGAGGAAGAGAAAGAAAGTTCTGCAAAATTACGCACACACTACTACGCAAAAAGACTTTTTTCCAAATAGTTCAAAAGGTTAGATTTTAGCTCTTAAATAGTTCTTGAGTTCCTGAGAAGGAGAATAAAATTCTCCAAATTACGCAGAAAAAGCATTTTTTCGAGAAAGTGGAAAAAGTTAAATTTTTGGAAAAAAAATTAAATCTGTTCTGAGTAGCTTTTCAATAGTTCTAGAGTTCCTGAGAAGGAGAAAGAAAGTTCTGAAAAATTACGCTCAAAAAACACTTTTTTCAAAAAGTTGAAAAAGTTAAATTTTTGAAAAAAAAATAATTAAATCTGTTCTGAGTAGCTTTTCAATAGTTCTAGAGTTCCTGAGAAGGAAAAGCAAAATTCTTCAAAATTGCGCCAAAAAACCACTTTTTTCTAAATACTGGAAAAAGGTAAATTAAAAAAAAAAATTAAAATTAAATATGTTCTGAGTAGCTCTAGAACTCTAGGACTATTGAAGAGCTACTCAGAACAGATTTCATTTTTACTTTTTTCTCAAAATTTAACTTTTTCCAGCATTTGGAAAAAAGTGTTTTTCGGCGTAATTTTGCAGAATTTTCTGTCTCCTTCTCAG
>NW_016232154.1:0-1211 GCF_001687245.7 Rhagoletis zephyria | reverse complement strand
AAGAGCAGATTTACGATTTGCATCTTCTCATAACTATACGTTCTCTGGTGTTACCAAGGACTGTGGATCAGTGTGACCGCGGGCTTATGAGAAATTGTAGCGGAGAAGAGACTTGAAATGTTTCAATATGTATCACCTTTTTTATTTTGAGTATCAAAGTATCAATATGGAATTAAACCAATAATTTTTATGAAAAACCATTTTCCAGAACAATTTAACATTTATTGACTTCTCGCAAACGTCAAGCTGTGAGGTTGTACTTTATCGTGCTCTGATTTTGGCTTTCTATTTGCTAAGTTTATTGTGCTAATTCTGAGTTAAAGTAGTGATAAAAAGTGCTTATGAGCATCTCTGTGTGAACAATTGAATCTAAGTGAAAGTTATTGTGTTTTATATTAAACTAAATTTAATTTTGCCGAGTCATCTGTTGCTATCATTGTTGTTGCATCCTTTGTAGTTAACTGAATTCATTTTGTTTTTGCACATTTGTTCTACTCTTTTTGTTTACTTTTTCTAGTAATTCTTGTCACAGCTGTTTGCATTGCGTTTATTAAGTGTCATAATTACAGTGATACTCAAACTGTTCGGTACATTTATTTAAAGCTATTTACATCAGCTCCTTAATTGTTATAATTTATTTTGTTTGTCTTTTATTAACGAGTGTATTACAGAAATTTTTCAATACGAAGTGCGGTCTTGATACTTACCAAATTAAAAGCGATTCTGAACGCTACTTATCGTGCTGGCTGTGTGATGGTATTTACCATCTGAAATGTGCTGATTTGACAGGAAGAATTCTGGACGCTATTAATGATGGCAAAGGCCTTCGCTGGTCTTGCGTAAAGTGCAGGTCAACCGAAGTTGATCTTTTCAAGCTATTTGGGTTTTACAGAAGTAGGAAGAGAATTGTTGGTACTGACAGAAAAATTTAAGCATTATGAAAATATGTTTAAATCACTCAAATGCTTAGATACCTTGCAATCTGTTAAGGATAGCCGTGTGTCTAAACGTAAGCGTCTTCATAGTNGAAGTTGATCTTTTCAAGCTATTTGGGTTTTACAGAAGTAGGAAGAGAATTGTTGGTACTGACAGAAAAATTTAAGCATTATGAAAATATGTTTAAATCACTCAAATGCTTAGATACCTTGCAATCTGTTAAGGATAGCCGTGTGTCTAAACGTAAGCGTCTTCATAGTCCATCTAAGGAAATT
>NW_016232153.1:0-1211 GCF_001687245.7 Rhagoletis zephyria | reverse complement strand
TTTTTCTTCTTCTCAAATGCATTCTCAGGTCAAATGACGTCACACTGGCAAACCATATGGAGTCTGGCGGCCTGCCAGGGTAAGTGTTGAACTGTCTGTTCTATTTTTCTCTGCTTGTTTTTTTGTGGCGTACTGTGTTGATATCTGACCCGTTTTTCTCTTCTGACTTCATCCATCATGCTTGCATGATGGAATAGGGTATTTTATTTGAGCTTTTAATTATTTGAGTGTAATTAATAGCAGCAAAATTTTGTGCTCATTAGCTTTTGCGGCCTGGGCTTTTTGAAAATGTCAGTTTGACTGCTCATCGAAATTCATCATCTGGGTCTGCTGATGTTTTTTTGAGTTTGCATCACAGTTTTCTACCGTGCCAAAATGGATTGCATTAATTATTTTTGTGAATTTTTCTTAGAAAAGCTAATCGCTTTCACTTTATTATTATGATGTTTTGTAGAGAATTAAAATTTTCATTTTTAAAAAGTTTTTTTGTGGTGGTGTTTGTGTTTTGCTGAATTTTACTTTGGCAAGGTACAAAATGTAAAAAGTCGATGCACAACTGACACAGACAATGTTTTGTTCTTTATATTTCTCACTTGAAACAAGTCTAGAATATTCATTTATTATTGTGTTTTGTGCTCGGTGACAACAGAACACTGCCAGAATTTGTTTCAACTGAAAACTGAATGAAGCAAAAATGAAACTCAGAGGGCGGTGGATTAGTTGGGTATCGGTGTACTTGGGCAACTACCAGACTACCAGTGCATCACTAGGCAAAAACTGTTTTTGCTATGGCAACATCAGCATTTGCAACAATGAGCTGGCAAATTAGCAGCACCGGGAAGAATGTGTAGGAAGAATCGCTGAACACAAAAAACTACCGTTTCAGACGCCCATCCGCTCGGGACTGTTCTTTTTATAACTGCTGCTTTTTTGTTATCCGTGTCTTCCAGTTTTCCAGGCTCGAGAATTGTTCTCAAAACTGCTTGTTTTTTTCTTGCACAAAATTCGCAAATTCAGCGTCAAATTCCAGGGCCGTAATTGCAAACTGCACTCACTTTATTTTTTTAGCTTGCATTGAATTAATTTCAAAATGCAGTTATTAAATAGTATCTTTCACTTCAAAAAATATTTATTATGTACATGTCTTAATTATGCTCTAGAGTGTCAGCAGTGCTCTAATATTCCCACTGCTTGACTGTTTTCTTTTTATT
>NW_016232152.1:0-1211 GCF_001687245.7 Rhagoletis zephyria | reverse complement strand
TTTTCTATGTAAACACAACTTGTCGTAGAAATGGTATAGGATTCTTGAAGATCGATATTTTTCGATCGGAAAACTCCAGGAAATTTTCGATAATAATAATACCCTATTGCTTATTTAACCATTTTTTAATACTAACGTTTTTTTATTGATCCCCCACTGCGTTTTTTGGGGGGTTTTGTGTGTTTTTGGCGGACCTTTAAATTATAGTTGCAATGAAGAAATGGGTAAATAAATATTTGAGTAATATTATTGGGACTCTCCTGCAGAGAAATAGAGTATCCTGGTAGAAAAATATTGATTTTTAAGAATTCTATTCNGGTGCCAGTGACTTTTTACGGTTACTTGACCAGAGAAGTGGATTTGCTGGTTCATGAATTAATTGTGCGCATGTGGACCGGAAGGCGAAAGTTGCGCGTATGCCTCATTTATGTCAGCAAATAGAAAGCGAACGAGCAGCATAGAGGTAAATTGGCAGAAAGCATGAAGAGAAGAAGCGCATATTGGGCCATCAAGTTGAGCAGCTTAACTAATCCTTCAGCGCTTGCGAGGTAGCTCTACAGCTTTCGGCCGAGTGGCCTAATTTTCGCTTGAGCAGTGCATACTTTATCCGATGATGTTATGTTGGAACTAAGCGAGCAGCTACAAACCAAGCACACTTAAGAAACTGAGCAACTGCATTAAAAAAAAAACGAAATAACAGATGCAACAAACCACTTCAATTCACTTTCCAACGAAAAATAAGTGAAAGAAATTAAGGCAGTAAAATAGAGAAAAAAATGAAAAATTTTAGTAGTCAACAACGGTGAAATTCAATCAAATGAGGCACTCTACGTTTGCTGCTGTAGTAATCTACCAAAGTAGCTAAATTATATTGAGCAAACTTATTTTTCTGAGATACTCTCTGCATTAGCATTACTACAAACAAAACGATAAATATTCAAAGCAGAAAAATAAATTTACGTAAAAAGAAATGTTAGATTTCCTTCAGTATAGAGGACAAGTCGGAAGCGATTGCAAATTCTTCTTGACTTTTACTTTTATTGCGCCACTTCCGACATTTACGCTGACACACATGTGGACGCAGATATTTCAGCATGCATTACGCGCACATCTCCTAATATGTATACTTAGGTACTTATATATTTTCACGTATATACATACATATATACGAGTATGTATGGCTATGTGCTTGGCAATTTCAATTGCTGCTT
>NW_016232151.1:0-1211 GCF_001687245.7 Rhagoletis zephyria | reverse complement strand
CCAGCCAGAGGCAAAATAAATTTAACAGAAATTGTCTCATCAAAGCAATTGCATGTTTTTCTTGTTAGACAGCGAATTGCTGATGGCTTTTTACGTTTTTACAACGCTTTTATTGTTCTTTAAATTGGTTAATTATTTAAAATAAATGCATTCATAGGTCGAAATATGTAATATGTACATATTGTGTACATGCATATGTATGCGAGAGATAAAATTTTGTGAATCTAAAATGTGAAAGTTATGCAAATATGTAGTATGCAATTGGCAAATTCGTTGGTGATTTGCCGTCGGCATTTGGGTTGAAAAAATCGACTTTTACTTTTTTACCGATTCATATGGTAGATGCTACGGTATTTTCAATGCAACAAACCGCAGTTTTCTAGCTGCCTTAGTTTTTCCCCAAATTCACTTTAAGGATGGACACATTGACCAAAAAACGCAAATGCGCACTGTTTGGTGATTTGATTTTGAAGCAAATCGCTTTTTATATATTTAACGATTCTAATGGTAGTTTATAGACACGATATTTTCAATGCAACAAACTGCAGTTTTCTAGCTGCCTTAGTTTTCTCACAAATCCACTTCACTTGACAAAGAACGTACAAATGCATTGATTGCACTGCACGTGTTAACTTCAAAGTTGTTTTTGTCGAAAAGTTGTTTATATTTAGAAAAACTGTGCATTATCATTTTTCACTGCTATACTCGTATTATATGTAAATAATGGGGCATATTTATAGTTAAAATAAAGTCGACACTAAAGTTAGTTGCATTTTTTCACATCACTTTCAGTGGATTTGGCATCTGTGAAAAAAAAGATGCAACTAACTTTCTTCTTATTTGGGACTGAGAAACTTTAACTTAGAGTCGACTTTATTTGGTCTGCGAATATGCCCCAATAGCTTTGGAGTCAGATGAAAATGCATTTCCCCATGCATATGTATGTACATATGTACTCCATTAATTGATAATGTTTTTACATGCATACATATACATATATGTATGTACACCAAAACGCTACGCACATACATACGAATGTACATATGTACAACTCACGGCAGCATACATACCTATGCACATAATTACACGCATACTCAAATGCAACAATAACTATTTCTTTCATAACCGCATGCGCGTATTTCTCAAGGCCAAGGAAAATCATTCATAACAAGTAATTTTTAGCAAAAAAAAAAACCGACTTCAACTCCCAT
>NW_016232150.1:0-1211 GCF_001687245.7 Rhagoletis zephyria | reverse complement strand
GGCCAACTGCGAATTCGTATCGCTATAGGGTAACATAATATCAACTAAACTGCTGCAAAAGTGCACTTAGTTGTAGTTAGGTAAGATTAATTAAAAGCCAAAAAGGAATTAATTGCAATTAATTGCATTTATTGAAAAAAATCGATGTTCACAAAAATAGTTTTCCATAACAAATTTCTAATTATTTTGTTAATTAGCCTTACAAAAATAAAACGAGTATTTTTAGCAGCGATAATAATTTATTACTGGGTAATACCCGGCGTACTTCACTGCGTCCTAAAAGTGTTTTTGTGCTGTTTGATATCCGTTTTGTAATATTTCATTTATTTTATAAATTTAATTTAATACAACCTTGCAAACAGGCAGCAAGCCTCCTCAAACATATTTTCGGCAGTAAACGTTCCTAAACCTCTTCAGTTCGAAATAATTAATTTAAAAAAAAAAATCCGCGAAAATGCTACAAATGTAGACTACCGAGTACATGAAGGTCAAATTGATGTTCCGAAGTTCTCTATTAATCGGTCATAGAATGCACGCCATCTCGCTCTTCAGTTAAGCTACGAAATCATAAATGCAATACATAATAATAAGTTATATATTTCAAGTACTTGATATGTTTTTGCGAAAGCTAATTTCAGAAAAATTAACAATGAACTTTCAAAGTTATCTTGGCCAATATCGAGCCCTAACCGCCAAAATAACGTAAGCGACATTTTTACATTTTTGAAATTTTATTTTTGATGCAGAAATGCATCTAGATACTTTGGAAATATTTCTGCATCAAAAATAAAATTTTGAAAAAAATGTCGCTTACGTTATTTTGGCGGTTAGTGCTCGATATATAGAGATGGCGTGGAGCGTAGCGTTGAACACTTTAATGATACTGTTTTCAATTTGAAGAACCAACACAATTTGGTTCACTAAGGAGGAGTAAATATAAAGTTACATTCTTTTAAACTGCATATATAAAGGAACGGGCTTAGTGCACAGTGATTACATAAAGTACTCGGTTTTGCGGCATATCTAACTTTACTTTGCATTAAATAAGAAATGTTATGAGTCACATTTATGTAAATCTTAAATCATTTTATGGTTTCGTAAATTCAAAGCGTAAGTTACATGGATTTCCCTTCGCTATGCACCATCGCAATACTGCGTCTAGCTAGGGATGTCAGTGACAAAAATACATCGATGTTTTTCTTTGATTCGAT
>NW_016232149.1:0-1211 GCF_001687245.7 Rhagoletis zephyria | reverse complement strand
TTTTTTTTTTTTATTATTTTAAATTAGTTTCGGGTCGTTTTCCCGCCCTTGAAATTTTTCTAGGACCTTTCAAAAAATTTTCGGAATGGTTGGCACTTTTTTGTGAACTTTCTAGATTTTTTCCAGACTTTTTGCAATTTTTCTGAGGTATTTCAAGAATTTTTCGACATTCTCGAATATTTTTTGAGAACCATTGGGATTTTTGACGGGGCTTTTATCCAGATTTTTTGGGAAATTTGGGATTATCAGCACTTTTTTGAGAACTTTTGAAATTTTTTCCAGTCTTTGAGAAATTTTTCTGGGGCATTTCAAAAGTTATTCGACATCCTCGGATATTTTTTGAGAACCTTTGGGGTTTTCAATATTGTCCTGAAATTTTTGAGACTTTAGTGGGCCGTTCGCGGAAAATTTCGGATTTTTTGTATTTTTTGGGACCTTTTCGGACTTCTCTAGGAAATTTTAAATTTGCTTGAAAAATTTAAGTCGTGAAAATTTTAAGTGTCGCTTGCTGGCTGAAAACAACAATGCTTAGCTGGTTTGGACTATTCGACAAAACTTCATGAAAATGTCAAACTTTTTAATTAAAATTTCCAGAAAAGTTGTTGGTATTCAGTTTTATATCCTATTGTATTTTAAATTTTTTTTTTTTTTTCAAATATATTTACCGTGTGTGAAAGAAAATGTGTGAATTTTTTCTGGAAATTTTAATGAAAAACTTCAAATGATGATGAAGATTTATTGATTTTTATTTTTTAATTTTTGTAAAAATTTTTAAGTTTGGATTGAACAATATACAGTGGTGGAAAAATGAATAGCGACACGATTATGTTTCAAATTTTGCCTATTTTTACGTTTTTTTAATATTTTTATTTTTTTATAAAAGCATAGCTCATTATCTAACAAAAACCATATAATTTCGTATTTCAACCTTAGTGCAAACATTATTGAAATTCAACAAAATTGCATCTACATTTTTAACTTTTTATTTATTTATTTAAGTAGCTGGCTGTGCATAAGACTAATGTCTTTTTAATCAGATTTTTTTAGAATTTTTTGAGAATGCAGTTTTATAGCTCATTAAATTTTAGTAGAACGAAGCATAAGTTTTATGTTGCTATAAGATCGCGTTGATTTTTGGCGCATTTTATTCCATACAAAGTATGTTCGACAATTTTTTTTTGTATGGAAAATATTGCGTAATACTTTCAGCA
>NW_016232148.1:0-1211 GCF_001687245.7 Rhagoletis zephyria | reverse complement strand
CACATGCAGTACTATCAGAGAAGTTGTATGTTCGCCGTTATTATTTTGCGTCAAACAAAATACTTTAGCCTGTATAAATTTAATTTTGTTCATTCAATGCTTCACTAAAAGCTGTTGCGAACAGGGCAGAGCTCGTACGTGTGGAAGACCAGAGAACAGTCTACTTTTACGTAAAAGAACTGTAAAATGCAGAGCTTCGCCGCGGAGCAAAGGAGCAGAAGGCTAAGGAGCAATGGAGTTTGGCTGGAGCGGAGATGGAGCAAAGCTATAAAAATTAGTATTATTTTCTGGTCTAGTAACTATTTATTTTGAAACATTTTTATGCTTGTTTTTCAACAAAACTTGTCAATAATAACGTCCTCAAGCTCTATAAAAATTATAAAAGAAGTTCAGTTAATAAGTTTACATAAATTATATTTTTTTGCCACTGAAAACAACCGTGTTAAATAAATTTCCCTATTTACTTAACTCGGCAATTTTTGTTTAATTTTCTTTTGGTTGCAGAAGTGTTCCTGGAGCATCTAGATGCCTTTCTGCATCAAAAAGAAAATTTTCAAAAAAATGTCGCCTACATATTTTCGGCGGTTAGTGCTCGATACGTAAATAAATAAATAAAGAAAAGCTTTTTATTGGGAGCGGAGTAAGAGCTGAACTAAGAGCAAAATAAAATACCAGAGCGGAGCTAGAGCGGAGCGATGAAAAAAAAAACCTTTGCTCCGAAGCCCTGGTATTTTTTTTTTTATTTACTTGAATATACATAGTATATATGAGGGTAGTTCGATAAGTTAGTGACTTTAAGAGTTAAAGGTACTTTTTTTCTCAATTTCATTAGTCTTTTCAAGTGAACAACTCAATAAGAGGGAAGTTTGCCTTTACCTGCCGAGGTGCGACTGCTGTTAGAAGTTTTTTTCTAATTTAGATATTCCCGNAGAACCAAGGCCTTAAGGAGTAGTATCCCTAGTCACTCAGCCACAGCGCACAGTGGTTAAAAACTTTTCACTCAATTGTATTAATCTTTGTTTTAATAAAAGCTTATAAAAGTTTCAAGAGACCAGTTGAGCGCGATTTTTTTTTTATTGAATTTTTTAGTGCAAAGTGCAGAAAATGTAGCAATTTCGAAGAAAATCGATTTTCCTGTTTCAGTTAATAAATGTTACACAATAAAAACGAGTTGAAAAAATTGCACGGTTTCCCTCAAAACAAAAAAAAAA
>NW_016232147.1:0-1211 GCF_001687245.7 Rhagoletis zephyria | reverse complement strand
AAAAAAAAACTAAAAAAATCGTAGAGCTAAATTTTACTTCAACCTGCTAGTACAAACCAAACGAGGGTAGATAAACTCTATTCGTAGTGACATTTTCGTGAAAATACTGTTGAATATTGTCAAGCTTGCAAAAAGCTCACTTCCTACTCACGGCTTACACATTTAAGTAAGATAGAAATCACCGTGAGGAAACGGATGGAGCCAGTCTGAAAACTGGCATCACAAGCTCCCATTAGTTTCGATTAAAGCATTTAACTACATCCTCAGCGGTGCCTAGGACAAATCTATGCCAGTTCAAGTGTGGCACACAGCCGACAATTAATTAAATTTAACTTTCACTTAAATTCCAACATTTTAGCGAAATAATTATAGGTTAAATGAAACCATGAATAATTCATACAAATTCCGAAAATTCGATTATCTAATGTTTGTTTTTTGCACTTGTACCGCCCATCATTTATACCATTTATCAAAACCAGTCACATAATTCAGTATCATTTATCTAAAATTGGGTAATATTAATGATTAAACTAAGAGCCCAGCTACACTTTGCCGCTATCTATTTGCATCAGCAATAAACACTCTCTACTTTGCCAGGTTGTCATAATGGGTTCCTCATCAGCTTCCATAACCGATGCCAACATCAATACATCAACGGATTCAGCGTCGACGCTAGTGACAAGCGTAACACATACAGACACATCAGAAGCATGCGATTCACTGGATTTGGGTAAGTAAACGCACACGCTTTTGCCCAAATAAATAGATTAAGGGACAGACAGAAACAGCAACAACAACAACAATAGCACAAATAACGAAAACTCAATTATCAATGAATGGTTAATGACTAAATATTTATTGCTGGTAGACTGGTGACTGGAAGATAAAGAAATTATTAGCGACACGCGCTCGCACGAATAAATATTAGACAGTGTTTTGGTTAGAATAAAAAAATAAAAAAATAAGTGTTTTGCTCTGAGTTTAACGAATTCAAAAAGACAAACATAAACACACAGTTTATTAGCGCAGTTGCATGCAACATTTTTTTTTATTTTTTTTTTTTTGTTAAGTACATACTTGAGTGCTGCATAGCGGGCGTTTGACTCACTCGATGGAGAGCAGAATTCAATAAAGAATATTAAGCAAATATTTAATTGAGGCTTCTAGACATTTGGGGCGCGTGTGCTCCTCCAATCGCCTGCATGCAATTC
>NW_016232146.1:0-1211 GCF_001687245.7 Rhagoletis zephyria | reverse complement strand
ATCTTAGCAGACGAATGTGCCAATGAAAATCGTAAACGTGAATTGTTGTGGTGAAAATTTTGGATCAAAAAGTTTCAATAAAATATATAAACAATTTTGTGCGGGACGAAGTTCGCCGGGTCTGCTAGTACATAAGTAAAGAGTTTTAATTTACATTGGTCTTAATTTTTTCCTTAATATTTATGCGTCTTTGTTTTTATTTTTATTTTTTCCTTTGCCTTTATCCTTTTTTTATATCTATGTATGTACTCACCTTTATTTTCATTCTTGTATTGGTCTTTTTGTAAGTGTTATTTTTTAACCTTCTAATATCAAGTTTTTTTTTTTTAAATTAATACCATGTACATACAACCAAGAAGCACTTGTTTTAGCCCCAATCATATCCGTGTACAATTCACGTGTGCAATTTCCGTTGCACCATTTCCGTTGAATTTGCCTATTTACTCCCAACCAGCCAACCGCCGCTAAAGAAGTTTCACTTCAAAAAGTATGAACCAGTACTCTGGTATTTCATATACAAAGGCTACTTCAAAATTTATATAAAATAACCTCGTACTGCAACTTCGTGCCCACTACACAAACTTAAAGCACGAAATGTACAGAGAAGTTTTTAACTTAGCAAACGAATTCAAATTAAAAAGTTATTGGGATGGTATATGATCAGTGATCGGACTTCTACCACATTGCACTATGCGATATCAAGAATGATAGACTACAAGATTTTGCATTCCCGGTGGCGATGAGATTCATCAAGTAAAAGTAAACAAAGCCGAATTGGAGGATAAAAGAAACTGTAATATAGTAACTTTTCTCAATATTCACTAATTTGGCAGGAAACGTGGTTTTATTGTGTTAAATTGCAAAATATATGATTTATATAGAGAATTAATACAGAAAATGATAAACGTTGGTGATTTTTGTGAAAGTATTGGCAAAATTTAGTGCATCTAAAGTTTCTGAGGCAAAACCCAAGTAGCGGTTTGTGGAACGTGATAAAAAGAAAAGCTGGCAGCACTCTACAATGTTGCAGAAANCACTCTGGTATTTCATATACAAAGGCTATTTACTTAAAAATTTATATAAAACAACCTCGTACTGCAACTTCGTGCCCACTACACAAACTTAAAGCACGAAATGTACAGAGAAGTTTATAACTTAGCACACGAATTCAAATTAAAAAGTTATTGGGATGGTATATGATCAGTGATCGG
>NW_016232145.1:0-1211 GCF_001687245.7 Rhagoletis zephyria | reverse complement strand
TGAAAATCCAAGAGCAACACGCCAACATCCATCCATACCTGTTATGTTGGTGTATGTATATTCACTTTCCAGTCCTATAGTCCTTTCCACCTACTCTAAGAAATCCTAACTCTAAAGTGAATTGCCATTAATAGCTTTATTCTGCAACTCACTGCATTGTAAGCGCACTTTAACTTGAAAATCAGGATACACTTACTACTTATGTACATAGAATATGCTCAATTCAAAAGGAGACTTGCGGTAATATTCAACAACAACAGACTGCTTAAAGGGCCTAGTCTATTGAGTCACAACGATACCGAAGTATCTGTAGCCATAGTAACCAATTTAAGAACAGATCTACACCGAAATAGCTGTTGAAATTTCCACATTTTGGCGGAAATCAAATTCCCTGTATTTGACCAAGTGAGCAAACGTATTGAATACACATTTACACTTACCTACTTGTCGTCAACAACTAACCATCGAAAACAACTACATACATTTGTGTAGTACATAGACACAGCCACATCCATTCGAACTCACATTCTGATTAATTTCCCAATACGTACACACACTGTGGTGCAACGATGAAGATAATCGTATTAGGAGAAGAACTTCAATTCACTGCACATCCGATCTGAATGCGTGGCAAGGTGAGCAGCACCACCAGCCGTACCAGCACAGGGGAAAGCGGAGTGCGGCAGTGGAAAGAAGTCGATGTCGGGAAATGTGAACATTGACAATAGTTGCTTACTGCATTGGCATTTTGAATGCGCTCCATCGCATTCGGGTGCAGTCGATAGAAGTGTACAAAAATGCTCATTAAAAGAAATAAGAAAACAATGCACACACACACACACGNATGTGCCCTACAGAGAAAGCTATTGGCTCTCTTGGAATAAGCTTACTATGAGTTTGACTTCTTCCGCTAGCTTTTTCCACATTATCAACAGATTATTTAACATCTTCTGCAAGTAGGTATATTTTGCGTTGGTAACAAAAGGTTCTTTCCCGTACAACCCGGATCGGATCCGGCTATTAGAGATCAAGCGAAAATTTTCCTCTCAAAAAATGGAATAATGACCAGAAGTACGAGAACGCAAACAGCTGATTCGCATGGTTTTTTGTTTTTGTCACTTAAAAATAAACACTTGGAAATTGAATCTTGGTTTCACAAATATATATAATGATTAAAAATAAATCAACAGGCTACTCACTATTCCTTAAAA
>NW_016232144.1:515-1212 GCF_001687245.7 Rhagoletis zephyria | reverse complement strand
AGCAGCAGCAGCAGCAGCTTCTGCCCAAGTAGCAGTTCAACAGCAACAACCAAACACTGTTTTAATGAGCGGAATGCCCACTGTAGCTTCCACTCTTTTAAGCATGCCTTCTGCTAGCAATGATATAATTAATAGCTTAGAACCCTCATTAGACCCGAATGAAGTTGTAATGATCGGAAATGTTGCTTTTCCAAAAAGCATGTTTGAATCTATAATTCCAGATATAGACGAAGAGTCAGCCCTTAGAGCCATGGAACAATTACAATAAGATGACTACATGTATCTGTGATAAAGAAATCCATAAACGTAATTATACTTATATATATATAAATAATAATAAAAATAATAATAGATTGGCGCTTACGACATATGTTAATGTTTGGCCGAGATTACCTACGATTTTAGTGGTATATATATTCTTTTCATATGAACCAAAAATTTTGAGATTTTCTATATCAGGAATTTCTCAAATATGTATTTTAAATTCGTGCGAAACAAGTATAAACTTCTTGAATTCAAAATTTTTACCATTTTCTAAATTAGAAATGATTGATGTTATTGAATGAATCGCGTATTGTCCATTTATGTTTAAATGTTTGAAATGAATTGTGATTTTACTTCCGACTTGATTTTATGTTAGACTTAAGTAGGTTACGCATGTAATGAATTAAAAATTGAAAAAAGTATATGCATATTT
>NW_016232144.1:0-305 GCF_001687245.7 Rhagoletis zephyria | reverse complement strand
ACAGCCGCTAAGTGTTATACACTTAAAAAGTACTTTTTTGTCACAACAGAAACTCTGTTTTATGCCGAATCAGCTGTTTTGATTCCTTTGTAAAATTCCGAGTCACCGCGCTCATATTTTTTTATCAATTAATTATTAGAAGAAGCGAGTGCAGCAGTGAAAACTAATAGAACCAGTAACTAATTGTGTTTTAAGGATTTAACTAAAAGGTAATTTTTATTTGTAGAGGAACTATTTACATAGTTACATATGTATGTGGAATATGCATGCTGTTGGCGAATTCTGTAGACTTGTGTTGTGGGTTA
>NW_016232143.1:229-1212 GCF_001687245.7 Rhagoletis zephyria | reverse complement strand
AGCCAATCAACATTACTTAGTAAAATTTTTAACAAGTTTTAAAATCAAATTTAAATTTGCAAANAAAGGAAAACTAAGAAAGCTTTAGCAGCATAGGGTAGTAATCAAAAGCTTTAGTGCGGTAACTTTCCCAGATAGTAATTCTCATTACTTGATTTTTTGATTGATTTAATCTAGTTGCAACTGCTGTTTAGATGCAAAAATTTAGGACATTTACTAAATTGAAAGGTATTTTCACACAAATAAACAAGTTAAATTAGTTCATTTTTTAACTGCGTAATTAAAGATTCTGTTTTCACAATTAAATTTTTTAAATGTGTTTTAAAATTTATTTTTAAAATTGTTGTTTATTCATAAAATTTGTAAATTTTTTATATAAAAATCTAGTCATTTCAGTTACAGTTTTATTTAAATCAAAAGTTTTTTGTGTCGTTTTTGTCTGGCAAATGGCAAATTACTCTTATTTGGCATATTCGTTCACTATCTCACACTGTGCGCATTTTCCTCCGTCTTGCTGTCACTGCCAGAATGGACCCTGTGGGCATTTTGTTTAGCACTGTCTTCGTCGTTTTCGTTGCCAGCTTTTTGCGTTTTTGAAAGGCGTCACCTAACAGAACATCAACAAAACATTGCGAATTTTAATGCCTATTCTGGTGCTGGATCGTTGCACTCGTTCCAAAAGCAACAGCAACTGCATTCCTTGTGAAAAAACCACTGATGCTTAACTTTTTTTTGCCATCATTCACTTTGCAGTCGCCTATTTGCCAAAATGCACAAAAAACTTTCTTACAGACAGACAGTCAGACAAGAAGAAGACAAACGGGCAATGCCACTTCTACTACTTCTTTTGCCACTGTCATCAAAAGGCAATTTATATAAACAGTCAACAGCCAGCTGGCTAGCTGGCAGGCATGCAACGCTAAAAGCGACAAACAAAATGAAACACTTTTCTACCCAGCTTGAGCACACCTTTGACACTTTGT
>NW_016232143.1:0-123 GCF_001687245.7 Rhagoletis zephyria | reverse complement strand
TTGAAAAACGCGGTGTAGAAATACTCGCTCAATTTTGAAGGTAGAATTATGTTCTTGGTATCAAAATGTTGTTGACGATTAGGCCGAGGGCTGCTCGGATTTTGTTTTTTGAATTAGGTTTTT
>NW_016232142.1:0-1212 GCF_001687245.7 Rhagoletis zephyria | reverse complement strand
AATTTTAATTTAAAATTGATACTCACGCATCAATGCAATGAGCTGCAGTGAGAATCCATCTTTCCGAGATGATAGAACCACCTAGAAAAACGTAATATTATGAATTTATGTAAAACTCAAAACTTAAATAGTTTACCACAAAAATGGCTTGTATGTTGAAGAGAAACTTGGTGAGGTGCATCGCCGTCTACTGCCTCAGTTCCTCCAACAATAAAACCATTTTGAGATTTGGTGTTACTTTTGAGCTGAATTGTAGGTGGCTTAGCAAAAGCCACACTGACTAGAAAACACAAAAAAAGTAAAATTTTCATGGTATTAAGTGTTTGAAATAAAGTAAAATTAATTATAAAAATCTTCTTTGTAGTAAAATGACCTACTCATAAACTGTAAAACTAAAAAACTGCTTTTATATTTTAGTTTGTTATCAGTGCAGCATTCTCCACATAATATTTTCTTTTCTGTTTTGCAATCTTTACATGCTATTTTCAATCTTAGTATTTCCTCTTTTTATTATACCACCTGTTCATCACCTTGATTTGTAACATCAACTGGAACGCAACTAAAGAAACGTAATCTACGCCACTGCCTAACACACGGGGTAATAAAATAATAATCAGCAAACAGGTAGTTAAGTAATGCATTTCACAATGTAGAGAGGGAGTATCACCTTGACTCATGCTGAATGAGATAAGTTGTACACTAGTTTTTACAGCAANCACAATGTAGAGAGGGAGTATCACCTTGACTCATGCTGAATGAGATAATTTGTACGCAAGTTTTTGAAGCAAGAGGGCCATGTTGTTTTATTTGGCGGGTGGATTCTTTATACTTAAAAATTGCAACATTTGAACTGATTTTGCACTTTTGTATAAGGTTTTCTTAAGCCAAAAAGTGATGAAGGCATTTTAAACTCTATAATAAATTTAGCAGCTGATTTTTAAAACCAAAACTAACATTTTTTGCGTTTTAATTAAACGTTTTGAAATTTTTTATTCAGCAACAATTTACAATTTTTTAATAGCAGAATTGAATAATGAACAATTTTTCATAATTTGATTATTCAGTTACCAAATTGCACTCATGAATAGTGCTAAAATTAATGTGATATTTACTGCAACTAAAGTGACTGCACCTGATTTAGTATTCAGCTCAATCCAGTCAATGTATTGGCCAACACGAGCGTAAATGCCTGGAAATTGGAGAGCTCCGCAA
>NW_016232141.1:0-1212 GCF_001687245.7 Rhagoletis zephyria | reverse complement strand
AACGGACGTTTAATTTAGTGCTTTCACTTTTTAGTCTTGGATATCAAACGTTAATATTGGCGGATATTTGAACCGAATAATTAAAAAAAAAAATTGTTCGTAATTTTTTGCTCGCAATTGAAAGTAATTTAAAAATAAAACAAACTGTAAAGTTGAAGTTACAATACTGGGTGAAAAATGTTGAGTGAAGTGGCATTGCTGGGGCGACAAATGATTTCAGCGTTTAAGTTGGGTTGGTGCCTAGTGGTATGCAGATTAATATTAAAATTGTAGGAGAAAAATCCAAATAAAAATGTTTTCTATTCAAAAGGCATGAGTCAATTCAAGGCGAATTTATATAAGGTGGTGTTACTAGCTCAGCTGATTTTGTGTATGTGTTTCGCCGCACGGCTTCTGATATCAAATTGAAAAATTTTGTTTGAATTTCTACACACACTCTTACAGATTTTGACAGTTTATGCCGCCAAAGCAAAAACAAAATACATGTACATTTTTGTTTTTGTACTCCTGCTATCACCTTATATTAATTCGCCTTCAGTCAATTATTAAAGATTTTGTAAGGGATGTTTTTTGGAAGCAGGAGGAAAACGGAAAAAATTCCATCACCTTCAAAAAGTAGCGAAGTTCCATAAAAAGGTATTCATATTGGTGCATGGTAGTATTTAATAGAAATCAGCATAGTTACATAGAATATAATGTCTGATAGTTTTAAATAATAATTTTTCCAAGGCGAATTTACTATAGTATAGGTGGTGTTACTAGCTCAGCTGATTTGGTGTATGTGTTTCGCCGCACGGCTTCTGATATCAAACTGAAAAATTTTGTTTGAATTTCTACACACACTCTTACAGATTTTGACAGTTTATGCCGCCAAAGCAAAAACAAAATACATGTAAATTTTTGTTTTTGNATTTTTCTTTTTTTTTTGCCTTGCAAATTTTTTGCGGTACCATTTACGGTTGATGGATATGAAGAAATAAATAAAAACATTTAGCGCTATATAGTGAATTGTTAAATAAAAGAGCTTTAAAGATACACAACTTAAAATCATAGCACAGAAAAGGGAAAATTCCAAGCATCAAAGAAAAAGTAACAAATGGAAGCTGGAATGGAACGTAGTCGAAACTAAGATGGGGGAAAAGAAACACGAGACTTTCTACGTGAAACATCGTGCCACGCCTTATGTGCTTTATTGAAATTTTAATTAATCCA
>NW_016232139.1:0-1212 GCF_001687245.7 Rhagoletis zephyria | reverse complement strand
TTAAGCTGACTTACTTTACGTCTCATTCATGACCCTTGAGTGCAACATACAAATTATAAGAAAGATTGGCGTTGAATTGGCAAAATTCTGGAAGCTTTTTATACAAATCGATTGCTGTTCGGAGGTTCCCCCATTTATGTGACAACTCCAAGGTACACAAATTGAAGATAAAGCTTCGCCTAACGCGCGTAGAAAACAGTGACTCAAACATCTAACCATGTGTTTATTACACAGGCCCGAGATATTTAACTTTTTCCGCCTTCCAATAATAATATTAATGTTGATTATTTAATATCTTCATAGGTATGTTAATTTTTTTTCTGGTATATCGAGATTTTTTTATTGGCGATATGTAATCTACTGCAAAATTCAACATTTTCTATACAAATGTCATTTTCAAAAATTTCATGCATTGTTATGTCATGTTAACTCAAACAAGGTGCCATGCCATGTCATTTCATCTCAAACATATTAGTGGGATTCATGAAACGTCGCAAAGTTGTTGCAAATGTGTTATTTGTTGACAAATTTGGCACCTTGCGACACAGCTGTATGAAAACTCTCCTGCGACAAAATTGCGACATTGCCGTATTTTTGAGCTGGCAATCATTGCAAACTCAAAGTCGCGAAAAACATGATATTTTATTGTCCTCGAATGCTTCACTTTGCGACATTTTATGAATTGCACTACTGTTTTAGCGTGTCATTGCTACTTAGCTAAGCTGTTGTTCGTTGTTGTGTTTCTGCAGCATATTTTTAGTACTGTTCCTGATCCTGCCTTGTATGAAAATGTATACATTTTTTTACTTAGACAATTGTTTAATTAATTTTACTATATACGTATATTAGACTGTCCCAAGAATATATGGANCTGTTTTAGCGTGTCATTGCTACTTAGCTAAGCTGTTGTTCGTTGTTGTGTTTCTGCAGCATATTTTTAGTACTGTTCCTGATCCTGCCTTGTATGAAAATGTATACATTTTTTTACTTAGACAATTGTTTAATTAATTTTACTATATACGTATATTAGACTGTCCCAAGAATATATGGAAAAAAAACTTGTTTGCAAATTTTGATATGCATACCCTCTATATTTGTGCTTTTTAGCCTAAGTAGCATATATATATGAAGTTTTATGGCCGTAGGCTAACGATCACCCGTGTCGACTTTTAGTTGAAGTTTTAGTTAATAACTTGAACTTAGACTGCCAAA
>NW_016232138.1:0-1212 GCF_001687245.7 Rhagoletis zephyria | reverse complement strand
ATTCAGTACCTTTGAAAATACCAGCAGTCGAGCACTTTACAATTCTATGGCTGTGAGTACGAGTACGAGTACTTATTTATTTATTTATTTGTTGTTTTCTGTATTTTTACGCTTCTTTGCTGACAACGTTACAGCTGCTTTGTATGCTGTTACACGTTTTTGTTCTAATTTTAAGTTTGCCTTTCGTCGGCCAGTTGTTATTTAATTTTTTTCTTCTTCTGTGCATATATCGCTTTCTTGCATATTTAACGTCCAGACATGCATGAAAATTTGCTGTTTCACCAGAAGTTCATTGTCAGTTGCGAGCTGCATAGCTTACGTGATTCACTTGCCAGAGAATTTGTTATATGCGAAAATTACTCATACGCCCCAGTGGCATACTTTTAAGTTTTAATACCATTTTCTTCTCAACAATGCTCATCTCATTGCTGAATGTATTCAATATCTTGTTGTAATACACTGTATCATCACTTTCTTGCTGCTAATTGGATCAGTTACTTAAGAGAACTTCGGTTATTTGCAATGAGTTTACTTTGAATTTTCATCCGCCTCTTAATTCATAACCAGGGAACGGATTCTTAGGACCTAAAAACCTATCTAAAAGGCAAAATAAAATAGCGAAGTAGGCAGGAAAAGGCACTAGAAATCGCAAAAAAGGCACTAGAAAATAAAAAAACCGAAAAAAAATAATAAATTTATATTAGAGATGTTTACTTTACAAGTAGAAAGTGAAAAAGTATGAACTAGCTTCATTTTATGAAAAATGTCTAATTGTAATCTTTGCCTGTGTTCTCCTTTCAAGTTTTTAACTCACAAAACTTCATTACTTATAGTTACGGTGAACAGCCGTCCTGTATTATATGGGACAGACCTATTTTTTCGTCCATTTTCCTGTTACTTTAGTTATTATATAAGGGACGCCAAACGTTTTGTACTTTTTTTAGTGTCGCTTATTTGTCCCGTATTCGATACTTTAATGCCTTAACAGGTCATAAAAATGGCATGCCCATGGACTAGTTTTTATTTTTAAATTTGGAAGCTTGTGATTCAAATATAGGAGCACATATGAACATACATATGTATGTATGAAGATAGTTTCTGAAGTTATAATTTTGCGTAGAAAAAAAAAATCACTAGTAGCATTTCATTTTCCTTCTGTTGATTTTAAATTTTTTTTTTAAGAAATTCGTCTTTAAATTGGCATTTTTTTTT
>NW_016232136.1:0-1212 GCF_001687245.7 Rhagoletis zephyria | reverse complement strand
TAGCGCTTTAGTTGGCCGCTAGTGGAAGCTGGGTGCTCAACGCATTACCAGGGCTTGTGGATGTGTGTCAAGTCAAAGAAACAGCAAGCAGCACGTCAGTGAGCGAGTGAATCTCAAATCGCAAACACAAATCAGCTGTGCGCTGGGCGAAAGGCTAGGCAAAAACGAATATCTGAAAAGTTTAGTAAGCAGAAAGTGCCACACAAACTCAAGCGCTTTATTTAGATTCTGCAAACGTTTCCCTTAATGTACTTTTTGGCACGTTAAATTCGACGACACATCGACGGCAAGTAGCTATCGCTTGGCACATTCGACGGAACGTGTAGGCCATACGAGTCGAAAAAAAAACGGCTAGAAAGTAAGCCGCCAACAGCGCGNCAAAGGAACGAACGAACGATTTTTGTAAGTTCCCTTTTTTGTGTATCTTTTACTCGGTTTGTTCGCCGCCGACGCCGCTGAGATATCGTCGCGTTATAAACGTGTGTGCGTGCGGTCGTTGGACGCGCTCACCGAATTGGATTAATAGACGCGCGCGTGAGATAGCAAAGATACTGAAGCGTTTAAAAGTGCAAAGACGCAAGGGGTCTATATATTTATTAATTAATGATTAGTCATTTGGGCGCGCACGATTAGGTCGCTGTTTTCGACGGTTAGTCGTTTGAAGGGGCCAACGCTTGTGACACCGAACACATGACTGCCAGATGAGCAGCTGCGTTAAGCGCTCGACTTAAGGCCAAGCAACAAAATCAATCAACTTTTAGATACAAAAGTGCAAGAGAAGACATTTTAGCCAAATACTCCTGGTTGCGAGTGCTGCGCGTTGAATGCAAGTGTTATATATAGCTACTGACAAGCGCTCGGACACGTTTCGACAACGCGCCACCGCACGCGTCACTCTGACGGTGTGACTTCTTCATTTGCGCTGACACTCGAAATAGCCGACAAGTGGCTGAACGTCAGCTGCTAAGGTGAAGTAGTATACACACGGAAATAAAGTGCAAAGTGGCTAAAATAAGCGCAGCACAAACGATTTGGCAAATAAAAAGAAAATAGAAAATTTCATTACAGAGTGTAAGTGCGCTTGGCGTCGAGAACGGAGGAAACTAATAGTGCCTCTTGCCTAACAACAAAATCTTTAACAGAGATTTTCCCAAAAAAATGTTTCAGCTCGTCTTTGTTTCGAACAGCCGCCTGCGACAAGTTGTGACACGA
>NW_016232135.1:0-1212 GCF_001687245.7 Rhagoletis zephyria | reverse complement strand
TTTTTATGCTGACCTCAGATAAAGGGCTATGAATAGAGGGTATGCAGGCTTTGACCCTTAATGGGGAAGCCGCGTTTGCCCGTAGATTGATATAGTCAAGAGTACTTAGTTTAGGTTAAGTTGGTGTGGAAAGCGGTTCAAATAACCAACTCAATTAGACCGTACAAGTCCATTGTGATACCACTGCGAGACACCAATTGGCCAAACATTATAATAGACCAATCATTTTAATAGGCTATTCAATTTTCGCATTTGTAATCAATCGATTTCGTAAATCAAATTTCCTCCCATTATTAGTAGAGTCGTTATGTTCCACCGGGTTGTTGCCTGGGAAGTGTGTGTGTAGTAGGAGACCTAATGATTCCTCGCTCGGCGTAGTCCCTATGTTCCCTTGATCCTTGGTATAGCCCAGGTTGCGTGGCGTCTTTGCAAGCATTATTGGCAATCTGACCGCTTCCGTAGTTTCCTCAATTAATTTGCAATAACTTTACCTGGATTTACGTTTCCCAGCCCTAAGGCTGTTCATGAGTACTAAGGCTGGCGTCATTGTCATTCAAGAAATGCGATGGAAGATGCAAGGTAAACACAATCGATGTTGGACTGTCGTTCACAATCGCTTCCTTATTTCCACTCCCCGATACAAGATATCAACGAGACGTCCAAAGATTGCTTTTACAAGCGCATATAGAGCATTTATAAGCTTTGGCCCATCGCGATATAAAAACCGTGCTAGGTGATTTCAAAGCAATTGACGTCGCTTGCCACAGAAGAGGATCGCTTAGCCGCTTACAGCGCCAAACAAGCGGAAAAAGATGTACCGAAGCTAAGGAATGCCTGAAAATGGCACTTCCCCTAAAAAAGTAACTAACTGAGCTCCAAGTAAAAAACTCTCCAACATAGTTATTGCTAATTAAGATTATTGACTCGTATCAAACCACAGATCAATTTCATACAGCACACATACATATATACTTACACATCAATGCTGCCACCACCACCGTACCCAATATCAACGCCAATGCCAATGCCGATGCCCCGTCTCGAACCAATTGCCANCAATAACAGCAAAACTGTGTGGTACAACCCACAAATCCCAACACTAAATCAGCATAGACAACAAAACACCCTTCCCATCTGCGCTCTTGTTTAACCCAGTAAAAACATATTACTGTACGAGACATAATAAAGTAGAAAATAAGGAAAATCAACCCC
>NW_016232134.1:0-1212 GCF_001687245.7 Rhagoletis zephyria | reverse complement strand
TTTAAAAACAAACTTTCATTTAACACGTGCACAAAAATAATTAAAACTAAGAACGCCTATTACTGTCAATATTCGACCGTTTTTTTTCTAGTTTTTTAGAGGGTCCCAAAAATTCGTCCGAAAAATTACTTGAAGCATTGTTCAACAATTTTTTTTAACCATAAAAACTCTTCCTACAGAAACAGAAAAAAATCGCAAAAATAATAGTACGAAGTAATACAAAACGCATAAACATAAAATCTCTCCTTAAAAAAGTAGAAACAAAAAAAATAACTCATAAAAATTTTTTTCCGTCTGTGCCATACTACACAAGTGAAACTCTCTTCTTTCATTTCTAGTTCATTTTAAATTGCAGAAATTAGTTGTAAGCTTAATATTAACCTTAGCTCAATTAAAAATTTCCTAAGCACACCACTCTGTAACTGCGAAAAGGTTGTTTGATCGATCACAGAGTGGTGTTGTCTGAAAATTTTGTCAAAAATGAGTTTAGCTCAATAAAAAAATTCCAAAAACACCACTCTATACTGACTACTCTTACTACTATTTGTTATTTTTCAGGAGGGTCCGGGTCTGAATAGCATGAGGTGGACTATTTGATTATTGATTTCTTTCGCTTTTTTTTAGTTACGAAAAAGCATCTGTGAAGTGCAGAATGAAATGAAATGTATTCAAACGAATAATAATAATAATTATTATNTTTTTCTCAGTGTGACCCTTTATTATATTATAGGATTTTATTTTTTATTTAGATGGTAATTCTTAGCGATAATATGTCTTGACCAAAACTTTCTCCAAAACCACTTTTACTTAACTTTTAATTCTTTTTTGTATGTACATTTGATGCGACTTGCATTATTGCTTAATTTTCCGTTTTTAAGGAGGTGGCAACTCTTGTTCAAATATTTTTTAAAATACCTTCCATTAGGTATCTATACTATAATATTTTACTTAACTTACATATTTAAATCAATTTTATTCTATAGACAGTTGGAAACGGTTTCTTTGGGGAAGCAATTGAAGCGTATTTTCTTTGCATTATATCGACTCTGTCAAGTTCTCGCGGTTTTTGCTATCAATTAAGTAGCCATGAAGAACAAAGCGCTTAGGAATACTGGTGGGGGAAAAATTTTCGAAGCCAAATTTGCGTTGCAAATCGCGTTTTAATACGAGTATTTGTTTTTCGATACCTACTCAGTACTTGGTTCAAAAGTA
>NW_016232133.1:277-1212 GCF_001687245.7 Rhagoletis zephyria | reverse complement strand
TTTAAAAAATTTAAATTTTTTGGATTCACAATGACGAATAGGTAATTTTCAAGCTGGCAAAGTTAGAAGAACGAAATTCGAGGATTTCATCGTGACATTTTCAATATTTACCAGCCCTTCTGCACCAGAAACTTGAATCTGTTTAAATTCTACAGGATTTCATCATTAATTTTATGGTGACAGGTAATAAGTTCAACGGAAATAAGGTCAATTGACTTTATTTCCCACCCTGGTGCGAAATAAAGTCAATTGACATTTATTACCTTTTTAAAAACGCAATAAAATCCATTGACATTATTTCTCTTTCAAACATTAAATTTGCTTAGCTTCGCGGCGGCCCGCGTATCCCGCGCGACCGGCGCGCACACCACGTCACGCTACGCCGCGGCCCCCCGGCCTTCCCTGCCTCCCGCCGTGCTGTAACGCATGTAGATTTATTTTTTGTATACGTTGAAATAAAATTTTTATATATTTTAAACATCGAGGGCTTTTATTCAATAATAACCTCTATCTGCACACTTTTCACTTGAGATTCTGATATAAAAATCCACCTAAGCTTTAACTGTCATCAGTGATATTAATTTTACCTTAAATAACGACAGGTCCCAGATGGTTTTTAAAATCACAAATTAGTTTTTGTGCAAATTGCAGATAGAGGGTATTAATGAATTCAAGCCCTCGATATTTCACATTTTTATATTTGTAAGTTATTGGAAGCAGGGATGCCAACTTGGCTCAAACCGTGCCATTTGTCCCTATTTTACTTCAAATGCCACTTAGTTTTTCAATGGCACTTTTGTAAAAAAAAATATAATTTCAATACATTTTTGTGAAATCCTTTGCGTGCACTTCTTTTTCTCAACTAAAATTTTCTAATTTATAAAGGCTATTCAACTGGTTTATCTTATTTTATCATTGCACTTTTGTTTTGAAAA
>NW_016232133.1:0-233 GCF_001687245.7 Rhagoletis zephyria | reverse complement strand
AAGTGTGTGAAAACCAATCAATTAACTTATATGATCTCGGTTCCGATATTAAATAATCAATAATTGTTTATACCCGCATTTTGGCACATTGGCTCGTTGAATGTGCCATCTACTAAATAGTGTCGTCATTCTCCTTAGCTGCTTTTAAATGATGACGTCACAAGTTTCTGGCGGAGACATGAACACAGTCTAAGAAAATTCTTTTTCTATAATTGTTTCCTTATAGAAAGGTT
>NW_016232132.1:0-1212 GCF_001687245.7 Rhagoletis zephyria | reverse complement strand
TCGGATTCTAGTGTTTTTGAAATTCATTTAATTATCGATATGTATCAAATTAACGAAATTTATCGACATACTGGAATGTATTGGCCAATTAGAAGTCCTTCAAAGACCTCAAATGCATTGATTTTATCCATTTGTTTTTGTTTTTTCTACTACTTTTTTCGTTTAGATAAGGGGTCGGGGATATTGTATATGGAAAGGCTGCAGAATTTTACATTATTTACTTCTTTAATTTGATTTTATTCGAACGAAATTCAGCTTACCTCCATACATCCATACCTAAGTGTGTGAGCGTAAATGCATTAGATTTGGCAGTTACTTGCAAATATTTATAAAAAAAATACGCATTAANTCAAAGCATACTAATATTTTGGCTTAATGGGAATTCCATGGGCGACGTGTGGCGGCCGCCGGAGGCAATGGCTTGGCTGCTTGATTGATTGGCTCACAGATAGAGCGGCCGAGTGTGATTAGAATATAAATTTTTTTTTAACTTAACTGAAACAGGCAAATATAATACATATCTATGTAAATAGTATGTATCTATATAGGCATTTCATTTAAAGAAAACAACTTTTAGTAAATAAGCAGCAAATACAATCGAAAAATGCGTTGCGCATGCGCAAAGTGCTGCACTTGTGAGTGCGACGCATGCGGCCTGTTGGCCAAAATTGGCAATTATTCTTAGTAGGTTAGTGGTGCTGGAAGCATTCATTGACAATCGGCTGTCATTGCATTGCGGCTATTTGTCGCAATCCAATAAGTGTCGATTGGAATGATTGAAAGTAAAAATGACAAATTCATTTGCAAAATTAAATAATACTATGAAAATGCGAAAGCGTAAGTGCATAGTCAACGGCATTCCTATAAACAAATGGTAGACATTTTTACAAAAAAAAAACAGAAAAAAATGCATTTGAGCTAAACAAAGGCACTCAACGCAATTTCCTTTTAATTTTTGAGCGAAATGTTATCAACATTTTTGCTTTCTATCAATTTCACGCTCGAGTTAAACCGAAGAAAACAGTTTCGCTATAAAAGCAAATGCTTATCAGGAAATGATAAACACACCGAGCAAGTTAAACAAAGTGGTGCGCAACAACTCAAGGACTACAAGCAGCTGGAAAATGTGCCAAAAAGTGAATATATTCAACCTCCAACAAAATAAATAATTAAACAACGAAATTCATTTACAGCTCCTTACGTTGTGCATCT
>NW_016232131.1:0-1212 GCF_001687245.7 Rhagoletis zephyria | reverse complement strand
TTGTACTTTTTCTGCATTTCATTCCATGTTATTTATTTTTACTTTTTCAATTCCTTCAATATTTAAAATATTATTTCATCTGTCCCCCATGTAAGTTCTCATGTTGCGTTTTGATTATACCCCTGTTTCTTACGTATGTATTGTAACGACTATCCGTGAATTAGTCGCTGAATTCCTAAATTATTCGGGTTCTTGGATTGTTAAATTGTTTACGACACAACAATACATACAGTGCACGCGCAGTAATATTAACACTAAGGGTGCCCATATTTTTACAAACCAAAACCTCTGATCCATGGGCGTAGCCAGGTAGTGGTAACTCCCAAATTTGTTCCTATATATTCAAAAATAGTACCAGGAAATGCTGGCTTAATAGTCTCGGTCCCACTAACTTTCAATTGTTTTCCTATGTATGTACTATATAAAAAATAATACACTCAAATGCTAACAAAATAATTTGTAAATTTTCATAATTAAAAAAGTTAATATGTGGATCATCCGGTTCTGTTTCAAGTTATTCTCGCTAACTTCAAACTAATTATATTTAAGAAGGGTAAAATCCTGGGTGTAGTCTACAATGAGCGAAAATGGATTCAGCGGTAAACTAAGAGATAAGTTTACGGTTCAATTGTTTATTACTTTGTCTCTAGGTCATTTGGTATACAGGTATGTAGAGCTAAGAATTTAAAAACTACATCACAGTTTAGTTGAGATATTCGCATTTGACCACTAGGTACATTTCCCAGTACTGCAAAGCTTTTACCATTCACCTGGGAGTGGCCAGAAGTGATTCGTTTGCTTACGGTTAAAATCACTTCGTCCGGATATTTATATTCGCGTATCCCCTGGGTAGAGACCAAACACCCGTTTGGGAGGGAGCTAATGCGGGAAAACGTAAAACCCCGCTTGCGCTCGGTTTGGGTCCCTGCACGTTAAAACCCTACCCAATGAAGAAAAAAACCATGCCTCGGATGATACCCCCTTCTTTTGATGACGATGACGGCAAACGTTAAAAGGGCTGGGATTGAGGGTATGCACCTGGATGTCTCTGCCGGTGACAGGTACAAAGATCAACGGAAATAATGTCAATTGACTTTATTTCGCACCTTTTTAAAAACGAAATGAAATCCATTGACATTATTTCTCATTCAAACATTAAATTTCTCAGCTTCGCGGAGGCCCGCGTCAGCGCGCCACACACCGCGTATCCCG
>NW_016232130.1:0-1212 GCF_001687245.7 Rhagoletis zephyria | reverse complement strand
TATTTCTGATCAGTGCGATTATACAAAATACTGATTCATATTTGATATTTTTTTTAATTTGATTTTGTGAAGTTATAAAATACATAGTTATTATATTTTAAAAATTATGTTACTTTCATATTTTCAAAAACTAATTTCTTTATTTTGGTTTCCTTTTTTATTTTTACTTTATTTTCCCCCACTTCCCATCATGACACGCAACATTTTTTCAAACATCATACACCACTCTCCCATCATTCCTCCCTTCCTATCCCCAAAGGCAAATCTAAATATTACCGCCCATCCCCTTCCAAAACGCCCAAATCTCGACCACTACCATCAGCTTCACCTATGCGTCGACGCAAAGGTGGTGGCGGCGCCGCCTCTTTAGATGGACATACTAAATCAATTGATCATTTTGACACATTCGGTGATGCCATAGACACGGCCATGGTTTCGTCAACACGTAGTCTCTCCAAAAGCGCACTGGACAGTTTACTCTCACAGAGAGGCCGTAAATTGCCAAGGCCAGAGAGACCACAAAATGACAATAGCTATGGTGAATTTGCCTCACTGAAACACATCGAACAGTTGGACATGGACATGGAAGATACGGACAGTTCGTTGGAATTGCCGACAAGTACGCATGAATTTAACGGTGACGACGTTAACCAGGAAGATGGTGATGATGACGAAGACGATTACGACGATTTGAAAGACAATCAGGAGTTCATTGACGCTTACAAGCACGGTGACGATCCCAACAAAGTACTGAACTCTTGGAAGAATAAAAATAAAAAACAAATATCCTCAGCCACATCCAATTCACAAGCGGCGTCATCAAGTTCCTCCTACTTATCCTCAGATTTAGATGGACTCGAAGCTGACATAGGCATTACTGGTGTAGCCAGGACAGACGCAGCTGGTGGTATTCTTCAAACCGTCGGTGGTGTTACGCATATAAATGGTGCTTTGCTGAATCGTTTGCCGAGTCCGCCACGTGATTTGGTTGCGCAAATTGTGAAGCCACGCTTTGTGACGCTCAGTTGGATGGAACCGATGAAGAACCCAGTCGAAGTTGTGTCCTACACAGTGTTTTACAAGATGAACAACAGTGAACGGTAAGTGAATTTTTGATCAAAACCTAATAGCGTATGTGATTGAGTTGGAATGGTAATGGATGCAAGTTATTTAAAAAAAAAAAAGAAACTTGCACTGAAGTGATGTCTGGAT
>NW_016232129.1:0-1212 GCF_001687245.7 Rhagoletis zephyria | reverse complement strand
CCACTGTAAAACTACATGTACAAGAAGGGTCAACCCCAATTTTTTGCAAGCCACGACCGGTTCCTTTGGCGTGGCGTGAAGGCATTGAAAGACAATTAGAAGAATTAGTTCAGAGTGGTATTTGGATTCCAGTAGAAAACGCTGATTGGGGAACGCCTTTAGTTCCGATCCTAAAACCCAGTGGGCAAATACGAATTTTTGGGGATTATAAGACGACTGTGAATCGCTTTTTGTTAGATTTTAAATATCCACTTCCACGTATAGACCAGATTTTTGCGTCGATACAGGGGGGTAAACTTTTTACAAAGCGTGGAGTACACATAAAGGCATATTTAAGGTGAATCGCCTGCCATTCGGAATAAAGACGGCAGCTGCAATCTTCCAAAAAACTCTTGAAAACTTACTGAGTGGAATACCGAATGTTTTTTGTTATCTGGATGATATCACTATATCAGGGGACAACTTTTCCCAGCACTTGTCGATACTCAAACGCGTATTATCGAAGCTGCAAGCAGCTGGTTTGAGACTGAATAGCGGAAAATGCGAATTTTTCAAAGAAAAAATTTCCTATTTAGGGTTCGATATCGACGCGAATGGTTTGAGCAAAAACAAGGATCGTATTAAGAGCGTCATTGATGCACCAAAACCACAAGATATTTCCCAGTTGAGGGCCTTTATTGGTCTAGTGAATTATCATTCAAAATTCATTCCCAATTTTGCACAAAAGATGCTTCCGTTGTATAAATTGTTGCAGAAAAACACGAAGTTCATTTGGAACAGAGCATGTCAAGAGGCATACAATATTTTGAAGGCAAAAATATGCACAGATAAAGTATTAGTACATTTTGACCCAAAATTGCCTATAGTGCATACAGCCGACGCATGCAATTCAGCAATCGCTGGAGTGCTTTCCCACATCTATAAGGATGGATCTAAAAGACCAATAGCATACGTTTCAAGAGCGCTCAATAGAGCGGAAGAAAACTACAGCACTATTGAAAAAGAAGCATTGGCGATAGTTTACAGTGTCACTAAGCTGAAGCAATACTTATTAGGAATACATTTTACTTTAGAAACGGATCATAAGCCGCTGCTAGCTTTATTTGGCGAAAACAAAGGTATTCCCATTATGGCGGCAGCACGCATGCAGAGATGGGCTTTTTTTCTGTCCGGTTTCGATTATTCGATCAAATATGTAAAAGGCTCCTACAA
>NW_016232128.1:0-1212 GCF_001687245.7 Rhagoletis zephyria | reverse complement strand
ATTACCAGCGCAAGTAAGTGACAAACTAAAGACTTCTTAATGCTTTTTACTTTGGCACCCATATATTATTATTTAATACACCTTGTATGATCCTATATCGTCGGACTGCCATTGATATTTTAATAACTAAATTTTTTCAAATCACTTTAAATGTGATGTTTTAAACAGGTAGCGACCCCTGACTTCAGCATAAATTACATACATTCTATTTTAAAATCAAGTAGCAACCTCCTTCAAAATATTTCTAAACTAAAACCTCCTTAAACCTTACTTGTCCGACACTCGTAGTATGATGAATATTTCATTTATCTTATTTCCTTAATTGAAATCGAATTTATAGTTACAGTTAAGCTAAGAAACAAAGCTTTTCAAAATCATTTTGACTGATAACCATTTTGTAATAATTGGTTTAACATTTTAAATAATTTGAGTCAAATTTTTTAAAAGGAGGCAACACTTTTNTCAGATAAAAAACTTTATATTACTGCGAAAAAATTCCGTGTCTCAAGAGTGCCAACTACGGAATTCGCACTAAAATATGGCAAATACATAGCATATTGCCGAAATTTCGTTTATGATGGAAAATAATCATGCAAGTGTGTAAATGCATTTCTAAGAAGGCAAAAAAGAAACGTGAAACCTGTATTTGGAATTTCGCAGTAGGCATGTGCTAGTCATAGTTGTATAATTTTGAAAACGTTGCTCTTTTTCAGTGATGCCAGACATTCTCTTTTAAATTACCCATGAAAATCGGTAAAATCCCTCAATTACCCACATCTTAAAAATTTATCCCACAAAATTTCCCAAAGAATTTAAAATATATATTTCCGTAGCAAAAAAGTAAAATTCATATATTTACCTTAATATACATATCGTCAAATCGCCAACAGATCAGTCATTTACAGACGCCAAGGTTTGGATAAACAGCAATAAAAATAAAATTTCTGTTTTTAGTTAGGTCATTCAAAAATTAGAGTTTCTTACTCGGAAGCAAGTGAGCAACAAAAGTAGAGAATAGCATCAGAAGCAAGAATGATAGAATTCTCTCAATCGTGCATCAGAAGTTCATTCTCAACAAGTAAATAACACCTCTCTTCTAATTCATGCAAGATGGGATGCTGAGCGTAAAATTCTGCTTAAAATAACAGGGCAATTGTGGCAATTGTCTTTCACCTTACCACAGTCTTTCGGAAGACAAAAGTCTTTCGCAAG
>NW_016232127.1:0-1212 GCF_001687245.7 Rhagoletis zephyria | reverse complement strand
GGTGGTGGTGGTGCTCCTGCTCAGAGACAAATTCCAGTGAAATGTTTGTGTGCTCTGTTGATAAATGGAACCACAGGGCTCTGTTGTTTGCTGTTGCTCACTGAGCAGTGAACAGTCTAGAAAAGAAATGATGTGATCAAATCTGCTCAATCTTTTACAGCTACAGGCTAATTTAGAGGCGAAAAGTCATCACTTGTCGTCACACTAGTTTGAAGGCATTTTTAATTGTCAGTTTTGAGAGAGAGAGAGAGAGGCACCTCTGGTTCGAAACAGATAACTTACCTAATCAGTAGCACTTTTTTCAGTCTTTTAATCGTCGCCAATGATTGACAAATTGTAACCAGTTTTTTAACATCGGCCAGGGCCTCTCCTCCTCCTCCTCCTCCTCTTCTTTGAAGTTTGATGTCTCTGTTTTAAACTTCTTCTTTTTTTCCCATTTTATTGGCAGGTTTTCTGTGTGTACCTTTTTCTCCTGTTCAAATAGTTAGCGAAAAAAGATGGTCGTTAATTTTGGCGTTATTATGTCCCGCTGCTGCGTCTTTTTTTCGGTCAGCAATCAACGAGAAGTTCACCTCACTGCAGCGGCACGACACGTTTGGCACTGTGTTTACATTGGGGTTAGCAGTGGACAGGTACACACATACACACACAGATTATGTGTGTGCTGTGGTTTGCAGGCTAAAGCACACTAACGTTAACGCTAAAGCCAAGCCAAGCTGGCAAACTGTAACACCACCGCAGCAGCAAAAAAGCAGGTTGTGAAAAGCTGGTGCTCCGAACCGTTTTTTCTTCTTCCTTCTTCTTCTTCTTCAGCAGCAGTAGATTGACACTGCGGACAAAGCTGCTGCTGCTGCTGCTGCTGCTATCTTCAGTGTGTTTGGAAGCTTTCGACCGCAGGCACTATTTTTTCTTGCTTTAACTTTAGTTAGCATCCTCCGTCAGTCAGTCGCCAATGTCAGCACTGAGGAAGAGANAGCAGGGCTAATTCCAGGCAACACTGCAGAGCTGAAGCTGGCGACCCTTCTCCTTCTCCTTCTCCTTCTTCTTCTTCCCTTCCTTAGTTAGCTGCTGGCGCAATAATTACTGCCGTGCAGGCTAATGACGATAATCAACTGTGCTGCCTGCCGCTGCACTTGCTACTGATGCGCTGACCGACCGAATGGCCAATTCGCCAGGTCGCGCCAGTGCTTCAGATGCGCAGTGAATGTGCCA
>NW_016232126.1:0-1212 GCF_001687245.7 Rhagoletis zephyria | reverse complement strand
CAAGAGAGCATAAAGCATAGAAATCATTTGAATTGAAAGGCAAGTTGAGGAGTAATTTGTGTGCACATTTAATTCAATTCAAAGTTAATTCAACTAATTCATCGAGAGTACCGTTGTGACGGCAGTGCCAGTACCAGAGAGACATCTTTTGTGCTTTCATCAACTCGTTTTTTATTCTTAACAGTTTTTACTGGCAAAAAGCATTTTGCTACAGAGGTTTTCAAAAGTAATATGGGTACAATTTCAATTTGTAACACCAGCCATAAATATTTTAAAGTTCAAAACCAATATATTTTGACTTGACAAGCAGGTGTAAAAACTCAGTCAGGTAAGTAAAAATAACCAAATAAACAAAACAGTTTCATTTCAATATAAACTGAATATTTCATTTTAAGTTCAATTTTGCCAATTGAATCAAAACAACACAAACCAAGTTAAATTCTCATTGATTTTTCCAGGAATTTTCTGTCAGATCATTATTTTTCCCTGTTTCACAAATACTAAAATATTCATAGTGTACTTCGACTGCGTTGAAAAAAATCAGCCTAAACTATTTTGAAAGAGCCCTGTATAGCCATTGACAAACACAGCCATATTGAGAAAAATGAATAAAACAAAATGTGNTGGCACAAACGACCAAAAGTGAATGAAAGCAAAAAATAGCTGCAGTAGAGGACTGATCAACAATAGGGCTTGAATGTAGAGAGAAAAAGACGCTGGCTCTGACTAGAGAATACTGACGCCAGGACACACAGACACACTGGCGGGCAGCAGAATATCTCAATAGACGCAAATTATGATGATCAAACGAGAAAGAAGAGCAGAGGGAGAGGAAGAGACTAGTGGACAAAGGAAAAAGGACGTTCGAAGGAGAAGGAGGCAAAGGAGGAGAGGCAGAGACCAGAATCAGAAAAAAGCAATGAATCCAGACAAATTGAGATTGAATGGCCAAGCTTGGCAGTGTTTGGTGTCTGAAAAGGAAGAAGACCAAGGCTTCTTCTGAGGAAGACACAACTGCAACGACCGAAACCAGCGCCAGGCACAAAGCAAACACAAGGCAGTGCACACAGTGCCGCTATTGCTGCTTTCAAAGTGCAAACTTGGTGCGTGCAAAGGTCGTCAAATTGGCCCAGAAAAGTCGATCAGAGAGACTGTGCACAGAGCAGGAAAGTGACTGTATGGCACAGTATGTGATAGTTTTTTGCAAGCACA
>NW_016232125.1:0-1212 GCF_001687245.7 Rhagoletis zephyria | reverse complement strand
AAGGAAAATAAGATGACTTGAAACCTTTTTTTCCAAACTTAATTTGACCGCCAAAGTAAGAAGAGGAAAAAGTAACCTTTTTCCTCTTTTTTCCTTTTCTCTTTTCTTTGGTGATGGCTCCCACCACACCACAAAGCACATCTCATCACCGAAGAACATCTTTCTCCCTTTCTCTGAACTGGAGAAAAAAGCAGAGCACAACTTCAAAACTTCAAGAAGGAAAGAAGAAAGCTGACCTCATCACTTGCCCTCCCATCTCGGCCCTTCTTCTTCTTCTGCATCATCATCATCATCATCAGATCAAGCATCACCGCCAACCATCACCGCCGCTTAATATGGGAAAATTGGCAAAAGTTTTGGGAAAATGTGTGCGCCTCGATTGAAATGGAGGACAGCTAGCCAGCCAGCCAGCAAGAAGAAATATCAGTGGATGTTCAACATTCAGTTCAACCTTTGATGAAAGGAGAAAAAAGACTTTAAATTGGCAGCAGCACTGAACACTGAGCAGTTGGAAAGATGTTGGGAGCGTCAGCAGAAGAGGCAGAAGAGTGAAGACAATCACAAACACAAATTGGCCAACCTGGCGACAGAGAGAGAGAGAGAGAGAGAGAGAGAGAGAGAGANCTCACAAGTCACATCAACTGATCAACTGAAGAAGACGAAGAAAGAAGAGAGGGCAAAGTTGGTCAAGCGAACACACACACACACACACACACACACACACAGTCGAGAAGACCTCGGTGACACCGATTGCACCGACGAACAACAGTCGGCGACGACATCAGCTCGATCGATCGATATTGAACTGAAGAAGAAGAAGGTGACGTAACGGTGAGCACTGCAAGCTGCTCAATCACAGCCGCTCTCCTCACTCACTCGCTCAAAGAAAGTTAACATTTTCAATTAAAGTAGACCAAAGTAGACTGCAACAGTCGCCGACAATGGACACAGCAGAGCGACAGAACTGGAACTCGCTCAGGCGAATCCTCACAACAACAACAACACCTAAATCCGAAAATATCACCACACTTTCCTGAAGTGGAAGGTTTAGAGAATAGCAGCAGCAGCAACAGCAGCTGAACTCGGAAGCGAAAATCAACAAAAGTTGTCCACTTCGAGTGAGACACACTTCTCTCTTTTAAAACCTCTTCTTTCTACTGCATCTTTCTTCTTCGTCTTTTCCCCCAATAATCAGGCAGAAAGAGCGTAAAC
>NW_016232124.1:0-1212 GCF_001687245.7 Rhagoletis zephyria | reverse complement strand
AGTCCAAAAAGTTTAAAATTAAAACCGAAATTTTTAACCGTGTATTTATAGATATAGCGAAGCGTATGCGAAATATTTTTCGGCCCCTATTTATCGGAGATAAAATTTCTGGTGTCGGCCGCTGTGGTGTAGTGGTAAGCAGTGCGCGCTTCCACTCCGCTGCGCCTGGGTTCAACCCCTGGTAAAAGCAACATCGAAAAAAAAAATAGAAAAAAGGTTTTTTCTTAACAGCGGTCGTCCCTCGGCAGGCAATGGCAAACCTCCGAGTGTATTTCTGCCATGAAAAACAGCTTCTCATAAAAATACAATCGCCGTTCGGAGTCGGCGTTAAACTGTAGGTCCCTCCTCTTTGTGTGACAACATCAAGGCGCACGCCACAAATCGGAGGAGAAGCTCGGCCAAACACTAACATATGTGTAAGCGCCAATCTATTATTATTATTATTAAAATTTCTGGATTTGACGAAGTTGTATCCTTTAAATCGGACCATGTTTTATTGAAAAGGGATTTAAAAAATTTATTCTGGCAGGCTTATATACAAATAGATGTATAGCGTAGAGTTTTCGTTAGACTCTAACGTGTATACATATATATTAGCGTAACTTATGCGAAATGTTCCACGGCCCCTATATATCGGAGATAACATTTCTAGATTTGACGAAGTTATATCCTTCAAATTGGTCCATGTTTTATTGTAAAGCGATTTAAAAAATTAATTCTGGCGGACTTATATACATATAGATGTATAGAGGTCGTTCTCTATATTCTTAAATTTATTTAATATAATGAAAATGTCGAACTACAAATCAAAGATGTTGCACGAATGAATTAGGAAAAAATATATACCAGGAAATGTATGCAACAAGCAAATGTATGTTTAATAAATTATTTCTTCAAAGTTTATAGAGTTGCCATCTTAGCGAGACGAATAATGTAGTAGTCCTTAACCCTACATCACTCCTCTCCCTAAAACAGCAAAAGGTAATTGCTGCAAAGTCCCAGTATCGACTTCTTCCCTCGGAAAATAGGCCGGCTTGAGCCTATCAATCGAAACAGTAACCTGCTTTTTTCCAATCAGAATGGTGGACGTCTTCGGAAACCTGTTGACCACTAAATATGGACCGTCATACGGCGATTTAAGGGGTTTGTGAATGGTATCGTCACGCAAAAACACATGGCTACAGAAGCGAAGATCCTTAGGGACGAAAACAG
>NW_016232123.1:0-1212 GCF_001687245.7 Rhagoletis zephyria | reverse complement strand
ATATTTGGGCCGATAGCCGTCAGCCGGCTGTTGTCTGTCGCCCGTCGCCAATCACTAGCCGCCTACCTTCACCGTTTTCAAACTTTACTCCCCCACCCCCCACTGAGTTTACACTCGTTGCTTCCTTGTCTTCAATTTTGTGCAGCATCTGTTATCTACTTCTTGTCTGCCTTTGGCTGTCGCGCTTGTCAAGCAAGCTGTTTTAAAACATTTGCACTTTTTCTTCAGGCCAGTTTTCTCCATCACTGTGCTGCCCAGATTTTCTGATTACACCTACTTTCTCAGTTTTATTGGCATTCGTTGCTTTGCGCTCAATCGTGTTGTTTTGAACCTACTAAATTCGTCTATTTTCTGCCCCTCAATGCGTGCAACATTTGGCTTTTAATGTGTTATTTTATGGGTCATCAGGCGAATGTTCTACAAATCCGGCAGAAAGGCAAAGCGGTATTAAAAACTGTATAACAAATTTGCATCTTGCTTCAATTTACCGGTAATTATTTTAGTTTTGTTTGTTTGAAAGCGTTTCTGTGTCGTTGTGTAGATGTATATATACATATATCTATATATCTATACTATACACGAAGTTAAAGCCCACATTTTTTGTTAGCGCAAAGCAGCAGATCTACTGGGGCGATTTCTATGATTCAGAGTTTAGAATGACATATTCGTGCTACAATAGGACATTGGCGTATTTTTAAAATGAAATTTTAATAATATGCATGTTTAATTAAAGTATTAAGTTTATCAACAATACCACTCATGGCTAGACCGTTTGCTTTTCACGCGTTTGTGTTTAGAGAGCATCAACATACCACATATTGATCTCTATTCTCTTCTCTTTTTATAAAAAAAAAATAAAAAAGAGAACTTTTGCCAGCTTCAGGCATGCGCAAAGCGAAATTTATATACAAGTAGCGCTGCGTTCTAAACAAACCAACACTGTACATCGCATGATACAAAAAGAGGTAGTTCCATTCAAAATTGTTGACAAAAAATAAGTTTTTGAAGTTTCATAAACTGTACAAAAATTGCTTGTGGGTGCCAAGACACGCGGCGGCGTGAATAGAAACGATGCGTTCACACGATCTGGCTCGACAACCTGCAATCAGAGTTAGATATGCGTTTATTTATCGACCTCAAATCATTTATATATGTAGGTGATTTTTTTGTTTGACCGTGACGGTACAGAACTGATGCCTACGCTTATTATGA
>NW_016232122.1:0-1212 GCF_001687245.7 Rhagoletis zephyria | reverse complement strand
CATGCTAAGCCCTTCGAAATTTTCTGCTGCGCTATGCGTTACAGCTTCCCAAATTTTACCCCTTACCTAAACCAAAGATGTATAAACATCAAAAACTATTTACAGTCCTGATTGGAACAAGTTCAGCCCGAATATCAGTTAGAGAATCAACATGACATCTATATTAATAAAAATGTTGTGTTCGTATGTCACGGTCGTCAAAACTCGAGAACGGCTGAACGGATTTGAATAATTTTTTTTTTTATTGTTCAGTATAATATCAGAACCAATGATATTGGAGGGTTGCCACCTATTTGAAAATTTTTAAACCCAAATATATTGATAAAATAAATAAATTATTGCAGTATGGGTATCAAATTAAAGAGCTTTAAGAAAGATAACTGCTGGAAATATCTTTGACGAGGGTTGCCACCTATTTGAAAATTTTAACTCAGTTAAATTAATGAAAGAAATATTGCAATATGGGTGTCAACCTAAAGACTTTTAAGAAGGCTAACAGCCGAAAATATGTTTGAGGAGGGTTGCCACCTATTACAATATAGGTATCAAATTAAAGAGGTGTAAGAAAGATGACGGTTAGAAATATTTTTGAGGAGGGGTGCCACCTATTTGAAAATTTGAACTCGGTCAAATTTATAAAATAAATAAAATATCGCCATGTGGGTGTTAAACTAAAGAGTTTTAAGAAGGCTTACAGCTGAAAATATGTTTCAGGAGGGTTGTCACCTGTTTGAAAATTTAACTAAATTACATTGATAAAATAAATGAAATATTACAATATGGGTATAAAATTAAAGGGTTTAAGAAACATAACTGTTAGAAATATTTTTGAGGTGGTTCCCACCTATTTAAAAATTGTAACTTAGTTAAATTGATAAAGTAAATGAAATATTGCCACGTGGGTGTCAAACTAAAGAGTTTTAAGAAGGCTACATCTGAAAATACGTTTGAGGAGGGTTGCCCCCTATTTGAAAANAAAATTTAACTCAATTTAATTGATACAATAAATGACATATTACAATATAGGTATCAAATTAAAGGTATTTAAGAAAGATGATTGTTGGAAATATTTTAAAATAAAATAAATGGAATATTGCAATGTGCGTTTCAAACTAAAGATTTTTACGAAGGCTTACGGTCGAAAATATTTTGGAAGAGGGTTTCCACCTTTTTGAAAATGTAACTCATTTAAACCGATAAAATAAATTAAAA
>NW_016232120.1:0-1212 GCF_001687245.7 Rhagoletis zephyria | reverse complement strand
AAGTTTGTTGTTGTGAAAACATTTCTTCGAATAAATGCAGTTTTTTTTTAATTCATTTTTGGTGTGAATAAGAAATAAAAATAGCGTAAATAAAAAAAATTTTATTGTTAAATCAGAAAATTGTTGTAAAAACAAATAATAAAGTGTAAACATTGAAGTGTATAGCTATAAGTGCGCAAAATTTCATCCCGATATTTATTGTAGTTAAGGAGGAGGGATTTTTTTATGCCCGAAAATATGATAGTCAGTAACACGGACGAATATAGAAATTTCATATATTTTTTATATATAAGCCAGCATAAGCATTGTTCGCATTTTAAAACTATATGAGCCATTCCTTTTTAAGTCGGACAGATTTCGTAAAAAAAATTATGTAATTTCTCTGATTTACTTCAATTTTTTTTTGTGGGTTCTATACACGAAATAAGCTAACATGTGCTCGAGAAATTTTTTTCTTCGGAAATATGATCTGCCAAAGCTTGAATTTTTTTTTGTGATTCTGACTAATAATGTACTTCTTCAAATCGTTATATCTCGGGTTCTGCTGATCGTGGAGACTTCATCTTAACGTCATTTTAAAGCTAAGAAACGAGCTTTCATTTCTATATAAAACATGGTCAAGATTGTCCTAAAGCTAACTTAGCCATTAACAGTTGCACTTTTTGAAGTTGATTTGCATAGTGTAGGCCAGTAAATTAGGGATTTAAAATTATACCATCGTAATCCTTGTTTAATTCTCTAAAAAAAAGTGGTTCAAAAAGTGCGCGTTTTTCAAAAACTATTTTTAAAATAATTTTCTTTATGAGGAGATGGTTTACTTTGTGAGAATCAAAAAATTTTTGTAATTTGTTTTCGAAAACTTATGTTAAGATCCGAGCTGTTAAATTTCCATTACGATTAGTAATCATTAACTTTTTTGCTTTTTTTAATTTCAATGATTATTTTAATTTTCTTACATAACCGAGCCGTTAATAATTAATTATAATTATCAAAAATAATCACGATTAATTGCCATTAAACATAATCAAAATTAATCAAATTGTTTCTAAATTATTTGATTATTTTTAATTGTTTGATTATTTTTAATTATTTGATTGTTTTTAATCATTTGATTGTTTTTAATTATTTGATTATCTTCTATTATTTGATTTTTTTTCTAATAGTATGATTATTTTTAATTATTTTCCAAATAGATGAAGCTTTATTTTGCAA
>NW_016232119.1:188-1213 GCF_001687245.7 Rhagoletis zephyria | reverse complement strand
TACCCAAAATTGATATTTAGAATTTACCTATAACAATGAATTATAAACTGACAAAAATGGACTTAAAAATATTTTTTTCTTATTAATTATGTNTTCTCTATTCAAAGCGGAAGTACAAGAATTTGTCTCGGCCGAGATGAAATTCAAATAAATTACTCGAAGAAAATGAAATTCCTAGTAGGCCTGAAAAATTAAAATTTCATTAAAACCTGAACTTTCCAGCAGCTAAAATTATGTTGTTTAAAGTCAAAGAGGAGTGATAAATAAACTGAGATACAAACTTTATCGAATAGTGTCGGATAACGAGTTTGCGGGTCTTATGAAATTAATAAATTGCTAAAAATAAATCTAAATTAACATCGTTTTACTTTAACATGAAATACTCAGTCCTAGTTTACTAAAATTCCAGAAATGTATATTCATTAAAAAGAACATACCTAAGAAAATAAGATCAAAATGGTATTTTAGCAATTGTTGCATAAATCACATAACGCCAACAAATTAAATATTGAGATTCAGTTTCAAGTATACAATTTTAGATAATACTGCGCTCGGTAATCTTCCAAATTGCCCTACACTTTGGTTTATATTTTGTAATTGTTATTGTTTCGTCTTTAGCAGGCATTTCTAAAAACATTTTTGACGTTGTTTTGGCGACATAAAATAATGTAATTAATATTTTCTAGAATGTGGAAATAATACACTGTGCGTCGGTTCGAATCTCACGATCAGCAAAATTTGTTGTACCAAAAAAACTTTATAAAAGCGTAAAATAAAATACAATTAAATAAAACAAAATAAAATTGTTTGAAATAAATTTTCATCACTATTTTGCTTTACCCATTTTCCTCTCTTCTATTCCATTAATTTCAAAGAAACTATTCATCCCCTACATTCTCCTCTTTCAGCCTATTCAAATAAATCAAAGCAATAGAAATAAAATAAAATAAAATAAAATAAAATAAAATAAAATAAAATAAAATAAAATAAAATAAAATAAAATAAAATAAAATAAAATAAAATAA
>NW_016232119.1:0-178 GCF_001687245.7 Rhagoletis zephyria | reverse complement strand
AATAAAATAAAATAAAATAAAATAAAATAAAATAAAATAAAATAAAATAAAATAAAATAAAATAAAATAAAATAAAATAAAATAAATTAAATTAAATAAAATAAAATAAAATATAATATAATATAATATAATAAAATTAAATAAAATAAAATAAAATAAAATAAAATAAAATAAAATA
>NW_016232118.1:0-1212 GCF_001687245.7 Rhagoletis zephyria | reverse complement strand
GGCACCATTCACGAGACGACAATGATGGACATGGACTTGGACAGTAGTGAAAGCAATGATAAGATCAGCAAACAGTCAGCAGTTGCATCGGTGACAAATCAAACTGAGGAGGACACAAAGCAAAAAGAAGAGAATGAATTTCTCGCTTTGCTGAAAGGCGATGCTGAAGACCCTTCTGAAATGGCCACCGATACGTTTGAGTTTTCATTTCAGCTTCCCCAAACAAGTGCACCAACTGCTGCTGAAACTGCACAGATGACGCAGGGATTGACTTCCATTTTGGCTGATGTGCACAAACCTGAAGCTGCACTAAATGAAACCGAAGTGTCCACCCAGTCACCTGAAAAATCAGAGGTTGTTGTTCAACAATCTCCAATGAAAAGCTCACCTAAAGTGAACAACAAGCCTCCAACACCGAAGCGACCCTACGACTTTACCCTTTTGGATTCTGATCAAGTGGTGGAGCAGCAGCTAAAGTTTGCCAAGCAGCTGGGTGTTTCAAGCACCGCCAGTGCACTGCGAACATCCACTGCCTTTCCCTCAGTGTCAGTGCCCATCTCTCGATCTCGCATTCCAGTGCTGCCTGGGTTCCAGCAGCGTCCAGCTGTTGGTGCTTCAGTCGTCATTCTGCGAGGACTAGGTTCAGCACAGCCAAAGCCTTCACAACCACTGCAGCCACTGAACCCTTCTGAGGTCGACTTTAACCAGAGTGCAAACAGCACCAGCAGCAATGACTCAGGCGACGACTCCTCAGAACTGGATTCACCCATAGCTACGAGGATTAAGGAAAATTGCATTCGCAAGAGCATTGGTTTTGGAATGCGCGACCGACTGATTGAGAAGGCTAAGCAGCTCAATATTCAGAGAAAACAGGCGACGGTGCTGTNCTCAGGCGACGACTCCTCAGAACTGGATTCACCCATAGCTACGAGGATTAAGGAAAATTGCATTCGCAAGAGCATTGGTTTTGGAATGCGCGACCGACTGATTGAGAAGGCTAAGCAGCTCAATATTCAGAGAAAACAGGCGACGGTGCTGTTGACGACGAGGACTGTTGAGGAGGTGCCTCTTCTAGAGCCACCACAAGCTACTGAAGGTTTGTTATTTTTAACTATTTGAGCAATTTACTAACATTGTTGTTGTTTTTATAGCCCCAAGTAGGCCAGTGGATGATTCTGAAGCTGGTGTGGCCATGTCAATTTCTTCTCCCGT
>NW_016232117.1:0-1212 GCF_001687245.7 Rhagoletis zephyria | reverse complement strand
CAGCCTGATAAGTGCAGTGTCTTTCAGGCGGAGATCTTCGCCATAAAGAAGGCGGCTGGTCTCATACGGGATATCTATTGACAGCCAGGCGGCATTGACAAAGTTAGGTTCCAAAGTAGTAAAGTCGAAAAGAGTTCGGAAATGCCGTGCTACGCTAGCTTCACTGAATCACGTCTAAAACTTTCTCTGATGGGTTTCTGGACATAGCATATCGAATGAAAGAGCTGATAAGATGGCTAGACGCGGCCCGCCAAATTAGCGAATCGGATAGCTCCCTACTATTATTATTATGATACGCTTAAATTTGGCTAATGAACTGCTTCGGGCGAGATATCTCACCATTTACCGATGACTCTTCTACAGTAGTGTACAACAACTGACGCCTTTCTTACCCTTTCCTCGATGTAAGGCTTCCACTACAGCTTCGTATCCAGGACCAAGCTTAAGTACTTGACCCTGTCTGAGAGATGCCGACAAACAAGGGCTATCTTGTACTTCCTAGTAATAGTAATCAACACCAGTGCCATCTTCATGGGATTTACTGCCAGGCCGCCGTTGATCGCTCACCTAGTTACCTGCTTCAGGCAACATTGAGCCAGATAAAAACGGGTGTATAGAAATCGTCCCTAAACCAAAAGTTCCACATCATCTACATAGGCGATCACCCGCAAATCCACTTTTTCCAGTTCCTCTAGAAGATCGTTTACAGCCGCAATCCAGAGCAGGGGAGAGAGAACACCATCTTGCGGAATGCCCCATTGACTCTGCTGTGAGTGCAGGCGCTCCCCCACTCCCCCGCGACAGTGCTGTCACGATGTAAGCTGTAGATAAGCCTTATTATGTTGGTTTCAAACACCAGATATGAACAGACTTGACTACTGTCTCTGGAAGGCTCCATTGATATCGAGGAAGGCCCTTACTGCATAATCTTTATGCGTCAAGGCCTCCTCTAACCACTTTACTAATGTGCGCAGGGCGGTACCCACCGACCTTTCCCTGTAATGAGCATGTTGAGCTCTTGAAAGACAGTCACGAAGAATCGCGTTTTTTATGTCCAGGTCTATCAGTGTCTCTAGCAAAAACGAAGACAGACTGATGAGCCTAAAATCCCCAGGGAAACATGAGAGCTTTTTGCGGCCTTTGGGATGAACGCAACACTGACTACCCGGTCCTAACATAGTTCGCATAAATAGAATCCAACCAATTGCACAA
>NW_016232116.1:695-1212 GCF_001687245.7 Rhagoletis zephyria | reverse complement strand
GAATATGCACATGATTTCACACACTGTTGGCAAACTGTTAGTCTGATTACCGATTAAAAATTAACGATTAAAATGTTAATCCCGTTNTTCCATACCAACCTTGAGTACTTTACCCCAAACATTTGAAGGGATATGCAATATGAATCTTTCAGTCAGTATGGGAGGTGCTACGCCTCTTTTCCAAAAACGTCCATTTTTCTCCGTGAATATGCACATGATTTCACACACTGTTGGCAAACTGTTAGTCTGATTACCGATTAAAAATTAACGATTAAAATGTTAATCCCGTTTGACGATTAAGATTAATTAGTCGTAATCAACTGTACGATTAATGATAACCTTTTTTTATCGTTAATCGCTGGCTGCGATTACGTTGAATTAATTAACAACACTAATCGTTAATCCAATGAAAAATAAAATCTGATTAGTTTGTCTAGTTGTCCGAGTTTGAAACCAAACACCAGTTATAGTAATTATTTTTTGTTTTACGCTCATAAAAAGCACGAATTATAGAAAA
>NW_016232116.1:0-279 GCF_001687245.7 Rhagoletis zephyria | reverse complement strand
AATACATAAACTGGGAACTTTTGCAAACCTAGTTTGTAAAGTTGGTAAATATCTTAATGAAAATGCACACCAAATTGCTTAGATTGATGAGGAAACCCGATTTAGCCATAACGGATTAACTTGCTTTGTGAGCACAGGGAAGTTCCAGCATAACTTAATTAATCACCAAACATACTTGATCAAATTAAGAGTTAATGATTAAAAATTATTTTTTAATCGCGGTTACGATTGACTGTTTAGTCGGATTAAAATTAATCATGATTAACTGTAATCAGATTG
>NW_016232115.1:0-1212 GCF_001687245.7 Rhagoletis zephyria | reverse complement strand
TAATTTTACGTGATTTTGGCTCAAATAATCGATATGCTTTTGATGCGCTACAGTAACCAACCATTACACACTCTACGGATTTCACATCCAGTTTTTGTCGTTTTTCTTTTGGCACATGCACCATGGACTTACAGCCAAAAACTCGTATATGCTTAAGCGATTGTTTTTTGCTTGACCAGATTTCTTCTGGACAACGCGACTCTTTACCGCACGGAGTTCGATTCAAAATGTAAGCTGCAGTTACAGAAGCCTCAGCCCAAAAACTTTTACTCAAACCCGAATCAACAAGCATACACCGCACTCTCTCTACGATTGTTCTATTAAAACGTTCTGCCACACCATTTTGTTCAGGTGTATACGGCGCAGACGTTTGGTGCACAATACCATTTTTCATGATAAATTCTTTAAATTTGTTGTTCGTGTATTCAGTGCCATTGTCCGAACGAAGTATCTTAATTTTACGCGAACATTGATTTTCAACTAGCCTTTATATTTAACAAATTCCTCGAAAACTTCTGATTTGTGTTTGATTGGTATCACTGTAATTTTTTTAGAGAAATCGTCTATAAAGGTCACAAAAAATCTGCAGCCCGAATGTGACTTTACTTGGAAAGGTCCTGCCACATCTGCACCAGGTCAAGCAGATTTTCAGCTCGAGTACCACTGTCTTTGAACGAAGCGCGGGTTTGTTTTCCCTTAATGCACACCACACATTGCTCTTTATCAATGTTGCTAAAATCTACACCACTACAGGTGTTTTTAATTTTCTTTAGATTTTCGTTGCAAATATGGCCTAATCTACGATGCCATAACTCATAGTCATTATTTGCTATAAGTGCACTATTTATTTTGCTTTCACGAATATTTAGACGATAGAGGTCATTGACCGCAGTCGCGGTAGCAATCAGATTTTCTTTGTTATCAAAAATTCGGCAGTAATTTTCTTTAAACACAACTTTGTTGCCGTTTTTGGTCATTTCACGCACGGACAGTAAATTTACACACAATTCGGGCACGTAATCAACGTTGAGCACTGAATCATATCCTGTAGACAAACTTAATTCTACTGTACCGCTTGATACCACTGGAATTGTTTTATTATTCGCCACAATAATATTTTTACCAATTGTCGGCTTTTCATTAGAAATCAATTGTTTGTTTTGCGTCATATGTGCTGTTGCACCAGAATCTACGTACCAATCAGCTGTGCGG
>NW_016232114.1:0-1212 GCF_001687245.7 Rhagoletis zephyria | reverse complement strand
TCGCAAATTTTCGTGCCAAATTATTTAAAAGAAATGCATTTTTTATTCGAAAAAGCTAAGACCAAGATACATGCATGTAATATTGTGAATACTTGTCAATATCTAAGTTCGTTAAGTTTAAGTAGTAGCTTTTTTAACAAAAAACAATTTTTAATTTATTTATTATTTGGATAACATTAATGTTTAATTTTTGTTTTGCCTATTTTCGCGATGCTCAGCTGCCACATTAAGTTCAGTTCCGCAATGTCTTTTCACCATAACTAATATATTTTTTGGACACTAATGCCAGCATTTGCTATAAAATATAGAGAATTGTATATTGAGTGAGTGTTTTCTATTAGTCAGTTTAATTTTGCTACCGTTATTATGATGCGCGATTTATGTATGTAGATTCTGAAATATACACTTGCTAAATTTCAAACTAAAGTCTTCTGATGCAACGATGCGGTTTGGCTCACAACTTATTTACTTGCTTACTTTGCGTTATCCTCTTTGGGTTTCTTATTTGTATTTGTAAATCGCTTTTCTTATTCGCATTTGATTTTAAGTATAATTCTTTTTGTGTGGTTATTTACAATTTTCGAGTCTGCTTCTGTGTGAGTTTTATTTTCTCCTTTCTTCTGCAGCTTACTTTTATTTATATTTATTTGTAATACTTTCTTCTTACTCTACACATTGTTTCTTAATTTCACTAAAACTTAAATTTATTTACCTAATGTTATGCTATGTGGTTTTATAAAAAAATTCGAGCGTAAATCTTAAAATATAAAAAAAAAAACTAAAATTCCTTAAAATGCATTGTTGCAGCTATTTTGCTGTTATTATTTTATTTTTGCGTTTATCCGACAGCATCTGCAGGTAGGTTGTTTATTTTAGCGCCGGATCCAGTGTTGTAAATTCCATTTCGCCGCGTGGCAAAATTAGATCGGGGTCTGTAATGTAGACTAGCGTTGCAATGAAATAAAACATAGCAGAAAAATTTGATTTTTTTTTTTGTTTTAATTTTAGATATCGTATGCAGTGTGACAATTAGAGGAAATGTGCGGTTGAAAAAAAATTGAAATTGAAAAAGAAAATAATTTAAATAAATACATAGAGAGGAAGTGCAAGTGTGGAAATATGAAAATAAAGTTAGAAAAAGCGAAAAGGGGGATCATTAAAATGAAGACACTGGGCCTTATGCATAAAAAGTGAGCTTAAGCTCAGACTCAA
>NW_016232113.1:0-1212 GCF_001687245.7 Rhagoletis zephyria | reverse complement strand
AAATCTGAATTTATATGGTGTTTGTTGTATAGCCAGCTAGGCTTTTACAGGACAGGACAGTCATCATAAAACGCAGTCGCGGTGGCCACATGCCCGAAATTGTGTGCAAACACTAAATGGCAAATAATTTAAGTGCTAATAATGCCAAAAATGTTGGCCATTTCATTCATTTTTCTGCGTTTTGTTTGAAATAAAATTTGAATACCAAGAAGGCCTATATTTATAATTTTACCGGCTGGGGTGCTTGCGAAAATACGAACTTTTAATTAAACAAATTTTTTCCGTGATGTTTTGTTAAAAAAAAAACTCGTAGCCCATTAAATTGTAGCATAATCAAAAATTGCCAAAAATCAACGGTAAGTCCTAGCTACTTCAAACTTGCACATACAATACTAAAAAATTGCAGTAAAAATTTAATTTTTGCTGAAAATTAAGATAAGTGCCTGAAATTTTGCCACAACTATGTTTTCGTGTCCTACAAGGAAATTTTCATATGGAACATAAGTAAAGCAATACTGAGCTGTTCTTGCTGGTGCAATATTTGAGGAAAATAGTGCAGAATCTATCATCATATTTTCACATATAATTTTTTGCTTTTCATAAAAACTATTTTTATTGATATACAGACATGCACATACATACATTGGTACCTACTTCGTGCATCTTCAGTTTGTTCGTAGGCGCATGACTCTGTAACATAGTAAGTATGTATGACTCACGAAAAGAAATCGTTGCTTCGCCAAAGCGAATTATAGAATTTGTACTTTTTTATGGCTCCCACCAAAATATTGTGTCTCAATTCTTACATGCATAAGTACATACTATAGAGACATGCATATGTACATAAAAATTTAATAACCTCAAACTTCGAAGTGTGAACAAATGTGTGCATATGCAATCTCATATTTGGAAAAAGTGTTCTCTGGTGGAAATTCGTCGAGAGTTCGTTTCTGGGGAAAGTGACCTCAATAAGTTAATAAATTACTGCACTTTCTAAGCAGACAAGCAGACAGGCAAGCAGGCGGAAAGTTAACTAAATTTTATTTCAATAGCAAAAACAATTGTTTTTTGATTCAACCTCTCTATGTGTATTTCATTTGGAAGCTGGCCACGTAAGCTACATAGCTGGCGAATTTGACGCATTGTCTCACTGAAAACTAAAAAAAAAAATTAGCTTAAGTTTTGTTCGTTAAACGGGTATGTATGCATGTG
>NW_016232112.1:0-1212 GCF_001687245.7 Rhagoletis zephyria | reverse complement strand
AAAAACAAAAAGGTGCAACTGGAGGGATTCCCTATACGATTACACATGACTACTAGACACTCTTACACTGCATATTAGGATGGTACCCTCTAGGATTGTTCTGTATCGAAAAAATATATCATTTTCTTTGAAATCAAAAAATACTTAGAAGTCGCTTAAAGCGCCATTTATTTGATAGTACATGCACAGAGAAAAATGTGACACATATGTATAAACAAGAAGATTGTTTTATGAAAAGTTTCTCGGCTAAACATATGTAATAGTGTTTCATAAAAATTACTCCTTAATTATATGTGATGTATTCTTGAATTTATTGAAAAGTTTTCCTCTTACTTTCATGTGATGTCTTCTTGAATTTAGATTAAATTCATATTAATCAATAGAATATCGTCAGTAAGACGGCCATCTTAGCCGTATAGAATCATCATAAACGAACTCGAAACTGGATATTTTCTCGAAGAAAACCCGGCTAAAATGTCGTTTATGGTTGCCGTTTACGATTCGTGTTTGAGTACTTTTTCGCTCGAAATTGTCGCTCGCCTACGAACAGTCGCAAATTAATCGAAAAACTTTCGTATGCGACTAGTATATATATTATAAAATATTGTGGTTCAAGTAAAATTTCCAACAACATTTCTTGTGCTGACAAATTACTACAAGCCTCTCTCCTTTATTTATCGTTGACGAGCCTTTCTCTAACTTTTCGGCGATCGACAATCCCTCGTGAAANTATAGAAGCCTTGGAAATATTTAACAATATTACCGAATTTTTTTATTTAGCGAATGTTTACTATACGCGATTTTTTATGAGCCCCCAAAAATGCCAAAATGGCACTGGGGGACCCATAAAAATCTTTAATATTAAAAATGGTTAACTAAACAATTGTTCTTTGAAGTATCCGGAAGAGAAACTGAGTTTGCTAATTGCAAAATATTTATTCTATACCATTTGTATGAAAAATAGTTTTTTTCCAAATCTTAAATGCATGGAAAACTTTGAGCGAGCCCTAAAAATGCTTTGCTTCAAAAAAAACGAGTTATATTTGTTCTATGTAAAAAAATTCCTAGGGTTGGTAACATTAAAATTCCGACTTTACTTTTCTGACATACATTTTGGGCCGCCCTTATGTACATACAAACTTACATACTTGAGTACGCATGTGCGACATAAAAATGCGTTGTCACTAAGTTGATAATACATATGTACATATG
>NW_016232110.1:0-1212 GCF_001687245.7 Rhagoletis zephyria | reverse complement strand
GCAAATTAAAGTGTGTGTATATGTATTGCTGTAACACATTAGAACACCTCTACAAACAAGCAAACATACATACATACATACATTTTTAGGTACAATGCGAGTTCACTAGAAGTCGAATGCCGTCAATGTTAAGTTCAATGTAAGTCCGGCATACGCCACAGGCATTAAAGTCACCGGACCAAATAGTCATAGCTGTGCTTATTGGCAGTAGATATTTTTTCTACAAGTATTTTTGCAATTTTTTTTCTAATTTTCAAAACTTATTATTTATTTATTTATCTGCGCTTGATTCTAAATGTCTCGAGCATGTAAGAAATGCACAGCCAAGCTGGCTAATTCTTTGCGACGCTTATATTTATTAGCCATAAAGGTAGAGCAAAGCGTTAACCATCCGCGAAATACCTGAGGAGGTAAATACATAAATACATAGACACACATGCTTGTGCATGCGCAGTTGGCTGTACATAAGTGCATATGAGTATATCCAAGTATGCAGGTACATCTGATTCTGATAATTGCGCGATTTTTACTGCGTTCATTTTTTTTCTATTTGCCACATTTCTGGATCAAACCACCACAGCAGAGCACAAAAAAAGCAGCACAAGATCACCACAAGAACATTCGCAATTATATTGAGAGCAAAACAAAACAAGAAAACAGAGTTTTATTACTGCAAAAGAGTGTTGCGAAGGACGCCACTTGTAAGTAGCCGCCAACCACCAACCGCGGACTACATATATTGCACGCTGATGATCGCATTCAGCAGCAGTCAATATCCGATTTGAACTCGACTTTACTCGTCCAATGCATAGTTTTATGTGGCTGCTTGGCATTGAAATGGCTTGTGGTTGCATGTGGCAGGCTCAGCTGCATATTTACATGCATACATACACATATGTACACAGCAGTATGGCCACCCTGCAGTAAAAAGATACAAGGCAGTCAATAAGCATTCTATATACATATGTACTAACTAGATCAACTGGTATAAGAGGATGTTGCCGTCTACCAGTTCGAAAGTTTCGTACAACTTTCTGAACAGTGAACAGATATGTAATCGATAACTTCGCCAAGTCGTGGATCAGTTCATGTGGCCGCACTCATATGCGATTAGCGACATCTGACCGGGAATTGTCGAAACCGAAATTAAAGAGGCAGTGTGTGTATGTTTGTTGGTCTTTCATGCTAAAACGGCTATCTTTTTCTAAAGTT
>NW_016232109.1:0-1212 GCF_001687245.7 Rhagoletis zephyria | reverse complement strand
GACTGTATATAATAATATGTTTTACTCATTATTAATGATTTCTGTTGTTGTTGCTATTGCTGGAGCTGTTGCATTTAACGCATGAGGCCTATTGAAAATATATCATAAATACTGTTAAGTAATTATAGGCACTTACAGTTTATTTACTAATTAATAAATAAAGTTCTAACGAGCATTCACGGCATAGACGATGCTAATTACCTTTGTCTATAAAAACAAAAAGATACGTTCAAAAAACAGCCAAAAATTAAGTATCGGAGAAGAAATAGTTATTACACATGGGTACTTACTTACTTACAGTTAGGATGGTGTACATTATACTTTATCATCTTAAAAATTATTAACAAAACAATGTTCGCCATACAACCCAAAAGCCAAAAAGCATGTTCACACTATCGTAATTTACTCAAAGCAAATCTGTATCAAGCAATGAAACCGATTCAAAATAACGTTCCGGTTTCGGTTTTGATTTCCTTCTTCAAAATTTGTTTCGGTTTCGGTTTTGGGTTAAAAAAAGAAAAGAAACCAAGTTTGACAAAAAATGTCATCCAGCTACGAACTCACAATTGCAATTCATTGTGGCAGCATACAACCCATACAAGATTTTTTTTCTTCTTCGAATCGATAAATACAGAAATTATGGCTTCCCGTAAAATAACATGAGTAGTAATTGAATAACGTTACAGTAATTGAAGCGATAGATTGCTTCTTAATCAATTTAATGGCATATTATAAACACGTTGGCGTACAGTATTGTATACAGAGGGGGCAAAAAAAATATTAACATCATTCAATTCAACTACGGGCATAATAAAATAGTTGTTCGAAAAAAAACATCCATGAAGTGAATAATCAAGATAAAAATAAAAAAAAAAAACTTAATATTTAATATGCATGTCGCCTTCAATGGAATTCAACCCTGACTCTTTGGAATTGTGGCATGCATCTTTGCGCGCTCAGCTACAGCCGGACATATAAATTTGCTTTCAAATGTTGAATTTCCTTCAGGACCACAGCACGCGATTAGTGAGTGCATTTGTCTGCATGCTTGGTACACATACCCAGTACGTAAAGAAACTAGTTTAAATATCGATGTTCAACCAGTTTTTTACCCACCACATGCATTTGATTTCAACTACTTTAAAATGCATTTGGCTTAAAGTACTTCAAAGTCAATATGCTTCTTCTGCAGATATCTTTTCCTGCTAAAAT
>NW_016232108.1:0-1212 GCF_001687245.7 Rhagoletis zephyria | reverse complement strand
GTATAAAATATAGTTATAAAACAGTAATAAGGAAATTAAATGTTCAATTTAAAATAAAAATATGTTCTAAATAAAAAAATAGTGATAAGTTAAAGATGAAAACAATGAAAATTAATTTTAAAAAATCTCAATATATGTATGTATATGTGTACATGTGTAAGCGTTGTGTAGTAAGTTCTACCTATGTAAATAAAGTATTAATAATTTATGTATGCTAAGTGCCAAAAATTATTTGAGTTTAAAGCTTTCTTCAAAAAAAAAAAAACGATAGCTTTTATAGTTCTAAGTTTACAAAACTAAAATTCGATAAAATATATATGTCATAAATTTACCGTATCGGCCATAGCATAATTCTAAAATCACAACACACAATCATACTACATTCGTGCGTACAGTAAATTTGTTACCAAATAAAATACTAATTTTTTTATAAAAAAAAAAAAAATGTTTTAAATGCTGGTGGTACGTATCTAAAACGAGTAAGTATAATACAGTAGCTGCCTATAAAATGGAACCACTTCGTTCTTGGGAGTGCTGTGGGAATGCTTTCGAATCTCGAAACACAAATCCGCACAGTATACCTTTGAAACCTGGCCAAGGATTCTTGCAATTTTTACCTAAGCCAAAAATTTAGAAAATATGTTTTTATATTTTTTTTTATTTGATATTTAACCAAGTCGAATAAAATTTTGGAAATTACCTCTTCTAGTTTAAATGGGTGCTTTGAGGGTATTACGGTGTCCTAAAAAATTTCGCCATTGACTTCATGAATAAGCATTCCTTCTACACAAAATTTGTATTCATTTTATGTTTTTAAGGCGTGATAGATCGCTAAAAATGTACCTTTGAGTGCTATAAACCACTTTTATAATAATAATATAATAATGCCTTAAAATATATGTAATTCAATTTATAACAGAAAGCACATAAATAAATGTTTCAAAGCAACAACAATTTTCAAAAAAAAAATAAAACAAAAAAAATTATCTTCAAAATTTTTTATAAAAACATTTAAAAATTTTTCTGGTCTGCAGTGTGGTAGGCCATTCAATTATAAAAATTTAGAATTATGTAGATTTTGATCATGGAAGAAAATGCGCAATACCCTCATAAAAAAAAATTGAAGCTTGCACTTCTTTAGACTAAAATTGAATGGGCTACAAAACTGCATTCCCGAAATATTACAATTAAAAATTTTGAAATTTTAATGAC
>NW_016232106.1:0-1212 GCF_001687245.7 Rhagoletis zephyria | reverse complement strand
AGTGTGGCGAACGGTTTTGCTTATTTACTGATAGGTAAAAGAGACTGCTGGGAAGACGTTGCCTCCTGGCTTTGTTCAGTGAGGCAAGTGATACTGGTGCTGATGGTATGGCACTACCTCAAGAGTGCCCTCGCCTTATCAGCCACTGACTGAGCTCAGTGTGACGGGTGTCGAGGGCTTTATGGTGATTAGGTAGCCTCTAGTGGAGAGTAATCGAGAAGGTACTCCACAAACCGCTGGCAGAAGTAGTAAGTGATGATGAAGTGAAAGGAACACTGAGATATTGGAGATTTAGAGCTGATGAGGGATGAAAGCTGGATGCTGAACCACTGACTGAGGTACTGCAAACCAACGGCAAAACAAGGAAAGATAAGAAGTTCAGTCATGTGACAGACGCAGCGTTGATTTGTATTACCTAAATAATGACAACAGTGTGAACGTGAGGAAGCTGGCATACGACACTCAATATCTTACCTAATCGAAGACTACCTAATCGGTTTGGGTTAGTCTCAGTTCACTTCTGTGCCACTTTGTTGTCCCAGTGGAAACCATGTTGATGATGTCATGCTAAATGCACCGGACACACATTCACATATTTTTTCCGATGCTGAGTTGACAAATAAAAAGAAGTAACATTACCAAATCAGTGAGTAGTTACGTCTGACTACTGATAAGAAGTAGTGAAGACAAGAAACAATCGGTTTTTGATTACCCCCGAAGCCAATTTTTTAATCAATTGAGTGCGTCACGTGAAACAGCGTGTGTTTGCAAACAGCAATACCAATTTTGATTATTCTGAAATAGTTAAAATGAAGTGAAAGTGTCAAGGTAGACGGTTTGTGTGTACCGAGGTAAACCTGTAAAACAGTAAACAATACAAAGTCTAGTATAATGTTATTGCATTTTTATTTTTGCACTGTGACATTTTACCAAAAAGCAAAATGCACCAGAGAGTTGAAGCACACATCTGGCTGTAGTGATGTTTATCAGCCACCAATGGGGTAATTTACCCAAAAAGCAGTGATGCTGAGAATTTCCATCTTCAGAGTGGTAGTAGTGCTGCCATGCAGACAAGCAGTTGAATCATCAGAGGACACTTTTAATGTCAATGGGCCAACTCAATTGTAGTTGCTTTTGTCTTCTCTCGCCACCTGGGGCAATTGGTTTGCTCACCATTCAGTTAATGGTCTGATCGACTTCTAATGTGTGTAC
>NW_016232105.1:0-1212 GCF_001687245.7 Rhagoletis zephyria | reverse complement strand
TGATGCGAATCATTCGCATAACGAATGCGAATGCAAATATTCGTATTTTACACATTCGCATTCGACATTCGCATTCGCATCAAATGATACGAATTTGACCATGTGAATGTCCACTCTAATATTGTTTAAATGGCTCTAAGGCTATCTAACCAGGGTGCGGACAATAACCGGCCTTTAGCTTCAGCCGCTAAACGGTTAAGTAGTAGATATATCAAGCCACATTAATGGGCCTTCAACAAGTACTGCTGAAAGTCTTATAGCAACCTATAAATAACTTTAGATTCCTCCAGCGAAAGCGAAGGCTCGGAAGTAGAATCTGGAGACATTAAAAAATTTCTAATTAAAGCTCAATTGAAAGTCTATCTTAAAGAAAAACGGGCTCATCTCGATGAAAATCCTCTAGATTGGTGAAAAACTAAACTAAAATGCGAAAAATTGACAGATCTGGTCAGCAAATATTTGAGCGCACCACCCGCCCGCATTCCAAGTGAGCAATTGTTCAAGGCAGCCGGCCTTATATGTATACGAGGCTCTAAGAAATCGCCTCATGGAAGAAAAGGCAGAAAAATTACTTTTTTGAAATATAATATTGAACTTTGACTACTAGACTAAGATACTGTATAGGTTAAGCACTCGTTCAATGTTTTAATAATTTAAGAAATTAAAAAAAAAATAAAAACCATGACTTAAGTTTACTAAAGCTTTTCTTATGTTATTCCTAACATTCGCATTCGCANCTGTTGCCATGTATGATTCTTTTGCTTGAGAAAATGTACAAGTAAACACAAATTTTTGGGTATCTCGTCTCTTATTTGAAATACTTTCCAAAGATATTTGTTAAAACAAATTTATATATAGACGAATACGCGACCGACACTGGTACCGAAGAAGCGTCATGAAATGAGACTACAAACTACATATGTATGTGCCTATGAACTTAAATATATTCATCTATATAAAAGTCAAGCTAAAGTATGTAAATTTTTTGTGTTCTTTGCATTATATGTAAATAATTTTGTACCTGAATTAGAATTTTTAGCCACCTTTCAAATCGAATTTGGCCACCACCAAAAATTGCCAGCGGTAATACTGCTCCTACCATCCGAAACATAATCAGATTGTAAATAAATAAAAAATGAAATAAATGCACCTAAATGAGACAGAACCGAGTCCCCAGTCGATGATGATGGAGTAGCTGTCCCACCGCCTGAC
>NW_016232104.1:0-1212 GCF_001687245.7 Rhagoletis zephyria | reverse complement strand
TTCAATAGCTGCATATGAAAAATTAATGCAGTTATGGTTTATAAACGTAGATATATACTTTTAATAAAACAGATTTTTCACAAAACCAGGTATATTTGACCTTGATCGTTTTTAGTCAACTTTTGATAAAGATAAAAGTTCACACATGCACTTTTTTGTGTGTGCGTGCGACGCTCAAAGTATTAAAAAAANTTACCCTTTTTTCTTCACTCAACCGCTAACATTTGATAAGTTTCACTACAATCCGCCTGAGCTTAAAGAAAAAGTTTCTCATCCGACAAAATCTATGTTCCTCTACTTTTCTAAATTACAAAAAAAGGGATGTTAGCTGCCCTTGTATGTCACCAACTTCATTCACATGATATCCACTAGATAAGTTGCGTATTTATAAAGTTCAAATTTCACGGTGGTTTCTTCAATCGCACGCTGGCCACACTTGCACTTCCATTTTGCCTCGCAGAAAGTTTTTACTTTCTAACTTTTAAAGACTTCAGGGAATATCCATGTGCGGAAGGTTGATTACGAAAGTGCGTAAGTGTACTTATAGGTTTGTAAGTATGCATAAAAACGTGTATTAGGGTGGTCTTTAAAAATATGAATTTTGTATTTTTTGTACAAAATAACAACCAATGTTTGAAAAACTAAAATCTGATAAATTTGGCCTAACATGGATCATGATCATGGGTGTAGCCAGGTAGGGGCAGGGGGTGCTCGAGCCCTCCCCCCCTAACTTTCAAATTTTCCTTATATATATATAAAATAGTACCCTGAAATGCCAGCTTAATAGGGTCGAGCCTCCCCCCCCCTAAATTTCATTCTGGCTACGCCGATGATCATGATTGTTACATATTCGTAGCCATCACCAAGCTGACTCATCATTCAATACTAACGATCAAGAAAAAATAGAATGGCACAAAACCCAAGAAAGTCGTACTGAAGCGAGCGAATCAATAGTTGTTTCTTGAGTTCTTAAACTTAAAGTCTACAATAAATGAAATTATCTTCTCAATGATTTTAAAACCTTAAATTGATATTAAAACCTTCGTGGATGCCTTTATTTCGTACGTAGAACAAAATTAAATACAAACGATGTTAATATTTCAAGGACCACCCTAGTGTGTGTGGTTATATTCTTAACTATACTTGCATACCTATCTCAAGTTTTCTTTTAGAATCTGTCTGTGCATTTAAAAAGTTTCGGAATGAAAAACT
>NW_016232101.1:0-1212 GCF_001687245.7 Rhagoletis zephyria | reverse complement strand
AAAGTTTCAGGAATTTTTCAATTTAAAAAATGTAGAGATAAATGCTGAATTAAATGCCAAAAATTATAATGACAAAGTTGAGCATTAAACAATTTTCGTGTCATTACGTTAAAAAGAAAATGCATTAACTTCAATTCCACATGGCATTTTTTAAGTTCCTCCAATGTTTTGTCATTTTAATGGCTAGTGGAAATTCGGCATAAGCAATTTAAAAATGGCTTCTCTAAATTAAAAGTGCCTACAAATTGCATGCTTGAAATTGAAAGTAATTTTTTTTAACATTTCTGTATTCGCAAATTGTAGTGCCTTACCGGTAAGTAGAGCATATATGTACTTATAAACGTTTAAAGTCTTTATTTAACTTAGCTTCACCTTAGGTAAGACAACTTGCAACTATATGTACATACATATACATATTAAAACAGTCGGCATCCATGTCAAATTTCTTTCTAGTTTCCGTTCGCCTAAATTTTCTAAACCGCTAATAAATATTAAAAATGTCTCTCAAGCGCGAAGTTCAAAACTTAACATGGCATTAAAATACTTTGAATTAATTTCGTGTTGCAGCCTTAACTTTCTAAAAATTATTAATTGAATATTTCCCTTGTGTATAAAAAAAACGTAGTATTCCATAGCAAGCCGAAGATATGACTAACAAAAAAGGAAAAATCTGTAATTTAAATGCCTCATTGATTTATGTGAAAATTTTTCTTGATCATAAATAGTTAGTATTAAAAAATGGTAAAATAAGCGATTGGGTATTATTATTGGAAGCCTGCTGAAGTGAAATAGAGTTTTCCAATCGAAAAATNGATAGCGTTGCCACCTATTAAAATAGAACACATATTTGAAATCGCGTTCAAGTGGGTTGACATCCATAAAATCGATTTTGCTTGCGTTTTCGCATATTCACAATTAAAGCCCATTTTAAAGCTATTAAGTAATGTGTTTTATTTTATTTTTTTGTATTTTGTTCAAGTGCATTGACAATGGCAAAAGATTGTAAATGTTTTCAAGCGTGTATTTCAAAGCGCGTGTATTTGAGTCGGGCCTACGCCACAGATACTCTTATTATTTTTGTATTTGTGCAACCTTACAAACATTCAAGTGCGTGCATGTGCAACGATTTTTTATCACATCATCATGCACATTATCATACATACATATCAATTCATGTAATTGCAATGTACATCTGCTTGTAGAATGCTTTCA
>NW_016232100.1:0-1212 GCF_001687245.7 Rhagoletis zephyria | reverse complement strand
CACAAAGAAACCCATGTTTGCAATAGAAATATATGCCCGTTCCATTATTTGGTAGGGAAAGAGTCGAGCAGCAGGCAGTTAAATATCAGATGTCGAAGCTCCTTAAACACCATTATTTACGAAAGACAAAGCTTACAGTTTAAATTTTTTCATTCACAATTCACACTTGAAATTAAAATATCTGGGGAAAATGACCTGATCTGGAATTGATGAGGCACTAATATACACTCTAAAAAAATTTTGTTTAAATTTACTCATATACAGAGATTTTATCTCAGCACTATTATTCTTGGCCTGTGAGTGAAGAAGTTTCTGCTCTTCAGTCCTTTCAACCTAAGCTAATAATGTTAACATTACAAACTGTTTTTGCATTTCAACACTATTTTTGTATTGGTCAACGCAATCAGGCATCGCGAAGNTCCGTGTGTATATTTTACAGAGATCTGCAATTGCTGCGCGCCTCAGGCAAGCGACAGCTAAGATGACAAGTCGATTTGGAGACTTTTTTCCTTTGCTTGAATGTGGAAGGAGGTGAGGTGAGGTTCTCATGTGGAACTCATCATATTCGTTCGGAAATTGCAGGAGTGGAGACACCGCCCGTTCAGTCCGCGAAAAAAGAAACCATATTGCTGAAAGAGCTTGAGCCATTCTGGCTGAGTCCACTAATGCACGCCAGTTTTTTTTGCTTTTGTACCAACTGACGAAAGTTAGGAAAGCCAAGGGGAGGCACGCCTTTATCCACCTAATTTCGCTGTCGATGAGGGGCTTCCTCTTCTTCCTCTATGACCAGATGTTCGTGGTCTTTATTATTGGCATACGTCGACTTTATCGAGCGAACGTCAGTGCGTATACGTAATTATTTTGGCAGACGTCTTTTAGCTCTGGCACATCTTCAAAAACACTTAAATATCTATTAAATGCAGGTTTTATATTTTAAACTGAGAACTAGAAAATAGTAACTGGTTTCGTAGACAAATATAATTTGCATTTTGGGGCATCTCAAGTTCCGAACTTAACAACCCAGAGCACTCAGACAGCGCGAGGTACAAATTATGTATTTATTTGCGCGAATATGGAGAAACTAGGCAAAGGTACTTCACTTTTCGCCTTGTGCCGCGCACATAAAAACAAAAGCACACAAACACACTCGCAAATTGCACATGCAAAGAGCATTTTAAATAGTCAACATTAAAGTGAAGAGTTGCTAAGTGT
>NW_016232099.1:0-1212 GCF_001687245.7 Rhagoletis zephyria | reverse complement strand
AAACCAGTAGTTTTCACGTGACGCCACAGCCGACATTTGCAAGAAAAGCGATTAATTGCGTTTTATTTTTGGCTTTGGCAATTCAAAGGAAGATGTCGATCTGGTAGGCACATACTAGATAATGAACTAGTATTTTTTCTAATTGGTTTGACTTTTCACTGCAGGGTAATTGTTAGTTTTTGACTTACTAAAATGTTTATAAAACTGTTAAAAACGAGCCATTCTCTTGGGGTGTTCGAACCAGTCATATAATAATAAGTAATCATTCGCAATTTCCTTGTACGTGAAATAAAGTTTTACGACCGGTTGGGGTAAGGTTTAACCCCTTAGCCCCACTTTGTGCTCGCCGCTACTGAATTCTATAAACTGTCTGTTTTCACAAAATTTAAAATGTACATGTGTATTTTAAATTGACGTGAAAATTGTGTTGCTAGCTTCATGTTGCCAGCATGTTGCAAGCTTTTTCACAGCGTGAACAGAATACCGCTTTGCTGAGGAAATGTTGTGGAATTTCACACTTATTTCACAGAAAGAAATTTTATATGCAATTTGACAGTTTTTTCACGAGAAAAAGGAGCAGAATACTACGCTTAAGTACTAATTTCAAACTTTGTACAAAAATTAGTAAAATTCTACAAAGTTTCATACAAATGTTACGTTTTTTTAGTTAGATTTCTAAGAAACATCCTGAGTATACAGCAGATCTGGGCACTTTATGATTACGAATATATTTTGATTACTTAGGATTACGATTACTGTAATTGCATTCTGCATAATGATTACAATAATTGTAATCATGTAAATTAGGATTACGATCACAGTAGTCGTAATCGTTAAATGTTTAGGATTACAATTAAAGTATTCGCAATCATGCATTTCATGATTACGATTACAGTAATCGAGAAATAAGTTCTTCTTAGAGCAATTATTGTATTATTTTATACACCAAAATGTTTCACAGACCCGTGGTCACAGTGTGTACTGTCAATAGAGTTTGATTTTAATTTACATTATTACCTCGACTTTAACGCAATTTTAATTTTCGGTGAAAGTTCTCCTATTTTCCTTAACTACTTAACCTAGAGGTATACATACAGAATATCAGTAATACCTGTGAAAGACATCTAGTAACAATATCATCATAAACTGATTATGTTTTTGTTATTTTTTTGGCCTTATAACAATTATTTTCAACAATTTATAGTGAGCTCG
>NW_016232098.1:0-1212 GCF_001687245.7 Rhagoletis zephyria | reverse complement strand
GCGCCTCCGACCGCTCAAAGGCCACCCGCTCGCTGATGCTGACGGCGGAGATGCGTCGCGGCTGCGTCACCACGATGCTGCAGTGGGCGCCCTGGCCCTGGCGCAGGTACGAGTCGAGGATGAACTGCGGCACCTGGGTGGTCTTGCCGCAGCCGGTGCTGCCCTTGATCACCAGCACCGAGTGGTTGGCAATCAGGCTGATCACCTGCTCCTTGATGAGGTAGATGGGCAGCTGGGAGCGCGTCTTGAGCACCGCCTGAAAGCGCCCATCGCTGACCATGCGAAAGAACTGCTCCTGCAGGTAGTGATTGATTGCCTCCTGGCTCATGCCGCTGAAGACCGGGTCGTCGGGGGCGTTCTCCGTCCAGGGGTTGAAACCGGCCTGTGGTGGGCACCAGGAGAGGTTGCTCGGAAGGAGGTTGTTGTTGCTGGTGCCGTCTTCTACTTCGGCGAATGTGCTGGCGTTTAGTTCAGCCACAGCAGCCTCCGCTGACAGAGCTAGTGGATTGAAGAAAGGCGCTCCAGGGTTGCCGTAGATGGCCGTTGAAGTGCCCGGGTTAATCGAGGTGTTGTAGTGGTGTACCATAGAGCAGGNGTTCAGCCACAGCAGCCTCCGCTGACAGAGCTAGTGGATTGAAGAAAGGCGCTCCAGGGTTGCCGTAGATGGCCGTTGAAGTGCCCGGGTTAATCGAGGTGTTGTAGTGGTGTACCATAGAGCAGGTGGCCATCATCTGCTCCTTCAGGGAGGACGAGACGAGAAACTCGTAGATAAAGTTGTTCTTCAGCAGCTGCCGCTTGCTGGGCGCGTTTGGGTCGAACTTCTCAATGAGACCCTCCTTCAGCAGCTGCTGACAGACCTTCCAGGCACACAGCCGACTGGCGTCCATCTTGCTGTGTGACTTCTCCGTGGCCGTGAACTCGCTGCCCTGCACAGGAATGGCAATTGTGGCGGTGAACATTCTGCAAAAAACAATCAATCAATCAATCAACTAGAATCATCCCCAAAAAGATGCTGAAAGAACCTACTTTTGATGTGCCGGCCCACAGCTCTCGTACTCATACTCGGCCTTGATGTTGTGAACCTGCATAAACTGGTGCAGCTGCTTCTTGGCATTGTCCAGCGTGATGTTGCCATGCTGCTCATCAAACTCCTGCAGCTGAGTGGAAGCTGCCTTGCCGGAGTAAAGACTTGTTGAAGTCGTCGAAGAAACG
>NW_016232097.1:0-1212 GCF_001687245.7 Rhagoletis zephyria | reverse complement strand
GACTGTATTTGTAGAACTGGATTAATTTTGGCGTCTCAGAAAAATTAAAGAAAAAATGAAGCTAAAATTGAGCAAATTCCTTTAATGCATTCTAAAGAAAATATTACAAGGCTTCTTACAAAGCTTGATTGTATCTAAAACAGTTGTGTACATAATGCATAGACTAGTAAACATAGGTTTTTTTTTTACATTTCCTCTAAAGTGCTGAGACAAACCAACACTGCCGGTTCATTTTGCTATGTCATTGTGGCAAAAATATGGGATGTGACTGCAATAGCTGAGATGTCATCACGCTGGTGGTGCTTATTATGTATTCATTCTGGTGTAAAAAGCTAAAATATTTATACACATACATTCATTAAAGCTGAAATAATTATGTACCATATAGGCACCGATAGCCTACGGGGGTACATACATAGATAAATGAGGCTCGCAAGAAATTTTATTGAATTTGATTTCATCTATTCAGTTTTCTCAGAGTCAGAAAGGACCTTTGGATTGGTTGAGTAAGGAAATGACATGACACTTTACATGAACAACTGGCAAGTCTTGAATGCTGTTTCATAGTCAAAAACCTGAGTATTTGAACAAATAGCATGCCCTTTTCCTCAGAGTTCCTTCCGAGCGAGACAGTTGCATTGAACGTTGCCCTATTTCATCATACTTTTTCGGCCAAGTTATCCAGACTTTAGAAGGATCATCAAATTCGATTTCACCTAAGGCAATGCTCATCTCCACGGAAATATGATTAATTTGCAAAAAAAAAACGCTAATTAAGATAAAAAATTTTGCAGCAAAAGTTTCCTTGGGGGTTTGCGGTTTGCTTGCAAATAGCTGCCACTATTCACTATAGCACAATCACATATANGCTACATTACTCACTTTCTGACTAATTGCACATTAGGGTGTATCAGATTTCTTTTTGTGAAAATCCTTTATATATATTGGAATTTTCTCCTGCTTGCCTAAATAACTAGAAAAAGCTGATCAAACGTCTAAAAACAAAATTTAGACTTTTAACCTATAAAGTTACTCCGAAGAAGAGTTTTACCAAAATTATAGAAAGAAATTTCCAAGAGTTTGAAACAAATATAGTTTGGGAAGATTTGAAAAAAAATATATATTTGTAAATAAAAATTTTCGTACAAAAAGTACTTTCTAGAAAAAAAAATTATTTATCTTTAAATGTTTTCGAAAAATATTTTTTTAGGG
>NW_016232096.1:0-1212 GCF_001687245.7 Rhagoletis zephyria | reverse complement strand
ACCCTTCGTTGCTGCACAAAAACAGTGCAACCCTCAATTGTAGCCCCCCACACTGCTTCACTTGGATGGCTGCTGCCCTAAGTATCTTCAGCTACTCAGCTGTGTGTTGTTCTTTTGTGTGTGGGTGTGGGTGTGCGTGTGTGTGTGTGTGAATGTGTGGTTGTGTGTTGAATGATTCAAGTTGAAAGTTTGATTTAGCACATGATATAAATAAATAAAATGTGTTTATTAAGATGCTTTTTGGCGCGGGCGAGCGGAAAAAGCGCCATAATGCGAAGAAGCTGTTCAAGATGAACGTTTGGCAGTGAGGAAGCGTCGTCGTGGGCAATAAGGATGTTTACGTGTGTATGTACATATGTATGTTTGTTCATAAAAGTAGCAAGTTTGAGGCATCCGTTTTGTGTACGTATGTTGCGTATGTATGTTGTGTATGTGTGTATGTGTGTACGCGCCACTCTGGGGAGGAGCTTTTAAGTGTGTAAAAGCACTTGTGCAAGGGATGAATTTGTTGTTGACGAAAGAAGCCTTGGCGGCGATCCCTTGTTTTCATATTACTATTTTAAGACGGCACAGATTTTGTTTTGTCCTAGTCATTCAAGCATGGAACAAATGTATGTATGTACACATATGTATGTATGTACATTAGGGTGCTTTAAAAATGCAAGTAAAATGTTGTTCTATATTGAAATAATATACCGCAATTTTATAATTTTGAAATCAAAAATTATTTAGAGTTCGCTCAATGAGTTTAAAGTATTCCTTGTATTTTATATGGGGAAAAAACTCTTTTCGTAGAAATGGTATAGAATTCATAAAAATCAATGTTTTTCGATCGGAAAACTCTGGTTCTCTTCAGGAGACTTCCAATAACATTACCCAATTTTTTATTCAATAATTTTGTAGTACTAGCGATTTTTTATTGGTTCCCCTATAGCATTATCTGAGGTTTTTGGCGGTAAAGCTTTTCTCCCCATATAAAATACATGGACAATTTTGAGCGCTTTGAGCGACCTCCTCTAATTATTTTTTGCTTTCAAAATTATAAAATTGAGGATGATTTCTTCGATATAGAACAATCCTAGAGGGTGAGAGTATTAAAATTCCGACTTGACTTTTTTGGCCCACCCCAATGTACTTACATATATATGTATGTACATAAGTGTAAGCCAAAGGTAAAGAGTGTAAAAGAAAAGTTCGTTAGAACTTATACGA
>NW_016232095.1:0-1212 GCF_001687245.7 Rhagoletis zephyria | reverse complement strand
GCCAGTAACCAAATTTCGGAGAGTAAGCCAATATTTACTCCCAATGAGATAAATATGCAAGAAAGTACTAAAACGCAAAACCAGCAAGAAGGCGCAAGTTTTATGAACAGCTGACTAATTTGTATTTTCCGAAGCAGTTTTCTAAGTAAAATAGTATTTCCCATCTGATTATACATGTAAATACTTTTATTTTGTCAATTGCAACTCTAAAAGTACCACAAACAATTCTTTAGGCAATGTGAATTGCATTAGGCACCTGCCACCAGCTGTTTTTCTCACTAGCGAATAGTTCCTAGTAAAAATGTATCCGGTAAAAATCCAGGGAAACTTACAAGTTCAGCTATCATTTCTGCTCTCTCAATTTCCTCTCTTTTGCTAGTTTCTTGCAAGTTTTTGCGTACGAAAACGTCATTCAATAAAAACCAGTAAAATTAGCACGGATTTTACTGGATAGTGCGTACGCGAACAGGGCTAATTTGAGACAAGACAACAATAACTAAAGCAAATTTATACAATGTGGTGTTCAAGGCGAATTTATAGAAGGTGGTGTTGTAAAATCAGCTGATTTCTTCGCTTTAGATGTATTTTGTTTTTTGCTTTTACTGATTTGACAGCACACCCCTCAAAAGCAAAAACAAAATACATGTAAAGCGAGGAAATCAGCTGATATTACAACACCACCTTGTATAAATTCACCTTGTTGTATAGTTTCGCTTTGCTCAAAATGATGTTTGTTGTAATATGAATTCGCCTTGTGTTACACCTTGTGGGAAGTTTCNAGTTTCCGATGCATCGAAGCAAAACATCGATATTTTCGATGCATCGATGTTTTTTCGACATCTCTAGAGCGTAAAGGTAGTCGAGGCTGAAGCGGTTGATGGAAAATCGAGTTGGGTTTTTTCTAAAATTAACGTGCAACAGACAATTTATTCTAAATGTTAACAAAAGCTTGTCTAAATCTAAGTAAATAAGTGGAAAACTGGTGGTGTAACTGGATGTAAAATAGGTAAATCGCGGTGATAAAATCGGAAAATCGAAGAAGGCAACAAAGAAATAGGAAAATAGAAACGAGCAAAAAAAAACAACGGCAGATAGATAAAGCGAAAGAAAAAGAGTTGAAGCGAGCGGATTGTTGTAAAGCGAGTGGCGTACCGCAAATTGGGAATCAAGGCGCATCAATTACAGGTGATAGCGAAAGAAGCTATGCTTCTT
>NW_016232093.1:0-1212 GCF_001687245.7 Rhagoletis zephyria | reverse complement strand
GTTTTATGTGCGGCTGTGGTATGTGTAATTGGCAAAAAAAATTATAAATTTTGCACACGTTTGAATTGCTTTTTCACTTTTATTAATACATATCAAGCAATGCTGGCGTATTATACACTACTCACTTTTTTCACTTCTCTTTCGCAGTTTAATTGCCTAAAAGTATGCACAATTATTTTGCATTGTTCTTGCGCGTATCAGGCCTTTAAATACCACACACAGTTGCCACGTTTCTTAGTATTTCTGCTTTATATTTATTACAGCTAAAGCTTTTCGTTTTATGTTTTATTATTATTTTTTTTTTCTTGAGTCACATAACTCTACACCGTTCCGCAATTTACAACGCGTTCATACACAATCGAATCGCCGACGGATATCTCCACACGCTCAGTATGTGTGCTCACCGGCCAACAGTTCAAATGAAACTAGTTGCGACACGGCTGCTGCCGACGCGATTGTTCGCACTCCGTCATCGCTGTCGTTTACGTTGTCGTTGTAATCGGCGGTCATGTGCATGTGCCCGACATTCGGCCCATCGGATGCTGACTGTGTTCGCTGCTGGTGCTGGCCATTGAAAACGTTACGGCTGCTGCATAACACTAGGCGCGCTGCTGTACGACGCTTGCCCATATTTCGAAAGTATGTATGTATGTGTGTAAGTAATGCAGGAAAATTTCGAAGTTTCTTTCGAACCAAATCAAAACAAAAGCAGTGAGAAGCTCATCCAGTACCACAGACAACATTGCGCATAGCATGAACGTGCAGCGGGCGGATAGCCCCAAGTGTTCGAAGTATATAAAAAATATACCCAAATCCGCAGATTTTCGAATTCAATTGTGAATCCTAAAAGCATGCTTTGCAAGTATTCCGCGTAAGGTGCAGCTCACATTCGGCTTCGCCTACCGCATTCGTCGTTTGTCGTTGTTCGAAAGTGTGCCAAATGAGCGTCGTGTACGGTCGGGAAAAGCACTCCGAAAACGCGCTCTGAGCGCGACCTAACGGTTTTACGCTCTTAAATATTCCTCTCACTCCCTTCAATCACTGATATCTGCTTAGCGCCAAGTATTGCCCCGAATATGAGCTTTCATTTTGCGCTTTCGTTTAGTGTAATGCGCCGGTGTCAAAGCTCTGCCAGTTTTCTATTCAAATATTTCTGCAGCAACACAACTTGCCCGTCAGTTCAGGTACAAACACACACGAACTCTGTGTGGG
>NW_016232092.1:0-1212 GCF_001687245.7 Rhagoletis zephyria | reverse complement strand
AGGAAAATCTACAGAATAATTGGACCTAAAGAACTGGGCAAACATGTTGACAATGAGACGAGTAGTTTACGTAATCACTGTGTAAGTCCGTTCTTTTATACAGTTTAAAAGAATGTGACTTTTTATTTTTCAATATTTTAAGCTCTTTAGTGAACCATAATTGTATTGGTTCTTCATGAAGAATATTACGTTTTGGCACATACTTTCGAAACAAATTGAAAACAGTGTCATTAAAGTTCTCAACGCTACGCTTCACGNCTCAACGCTACGCTCCACGTCATCTCTATATATTGGCCAAGATAACTTTGAAAGTTCTTTGTTCATTTTCCTGAAATTTGCTTTCGCAAAAACAGATCTAGTACTTGAACTATACGACTTATTATTATGAATTTCATCTATGATTTCGTAGCTTAACTCAAGAGCGGGATGGTACGCATCCTCTGGCAAAACTAGGGGATCATACCGATCGATAGAGGCCTTCAAAACATTATCAACGTAAACAAGATCCAAGACCTTTCCAAACTTGTTTTGACTTATATTTATTTGTTTAAGGCAAAGTTAAGCCATTTCCTCCAGAAATACATTGTAACTATCTGTAGATGAAACTGGTACAACATCGGTATCAATGATGTTCCATGAAATGTGTGGCAGATTTAAATCGCCCAAAACAGTCATAGAATCGGATGCCGTAAGCATTGCATTTACGGTCTCAAGTAAAGAAACTAGCTGCATATATACCGATACGGCAGAATTAGGAGGGATGTAGCAAAGAGAGAGCCTGTACACGTATACACTTAAATTCGGTTTATTTATTCAATGACAGGAACACTAACTTCCTCGAACGGTATCGATGAATGCACCGCAAAAAGCGCACCACCGCCGATTCTGCCCTCGCGGTCACTCCTGTATATTTGATATTCATTTGGAAGAATTTCGGAATTCAAAATATGAGGTTTGAGCCATGTTTCGGTCAAGGAAATAATATTATAATTGCAGTCAAAATCTTTTAAATATAAGTCAGTTAATTTGGTATTCAAACCTCTAACATTTTGATAGTAAATACTAAAATTAGACTTGCGAGTTAGTTTTTTAAATCCAAATTAAGATTAGAAATTTTAGCTACGTTGTTATTATTTTTATTAGGTTTATACTCAAACTTGCGAACAAACGCCCCGATCGGCCAAAATGAACTATTTAGTAGATGCTTTCCAT
>NW_016232091.1:0-1212 GCF_001687245.7 Rhagoletis zephyria | reverse complement strand
TCCACCGCAGCCTAACATGGGACCACCTAGACAACTACTCCTTTTGGACAACCGTATTTTAATCTTCAGATAGCTTGCGTATAATTAATCCAAATTTGACTTTTCAAACAGGTGGCAATCCTTTTCAAAATATATTCAAACTACAGTTTTTAAGCCTCTTAACATGCATTTTTTAATAGAATTTTCAAATAAATAACTTCCTCAATTTAAGTTGAATATGATTTTTTTTTTAAAGGTGGCAGCCCTGATCTATGAGTAGATAATGATTTTATATATCTCCATACCAAGTTTCAGAAATCTATCAAAAATATTTCCTGAGAATGCAGTATGAAAAATTCCGTTTGCATGGGAGGTGCCAAGCCCCCTTGTCTAATCGAGAAAAACAGGAGGTGTAAAATTTGTTAACCATCTTCAAAATATTTTGACACTAAAACTTTCTTAAACTTCTCACTTGTCATACTTTTTCAACTCAATTGAGATTTTAAACAGATGGAAACCCTTTACATATAGTTTTGAAATTAAGCCCTTTTAAAATCATTTTGATTTATTCCCATATTGTAATAATTAATTCAAATTATTGAATAGTTTGAATTTAACCTTTTAAACAGTTGGCAGCCTTTTTAAACTTCTTTCGTCTAACACTCCTATTGTGATACATATTCAAACCCATTTCGATTCATACCAATCTATACCAATATAGATTTTGACAGCCGTTTTTTTTTGTGTTCGCAAAGCTCGAGAACGGCCGAACCGATTTTTTTTTAAATTTCCGACACCTGATTCAGACGTTCCAAGGATTATTAAAGGCTAAAAATATTAGATATATATAGGAGGCGTGGAACCTCCCATAAAAACCCAATTTTTTATACCGAATATCTCTGGAAATGTTAACGGTAGAGGAACTTGGTGCGGAGATATGTATATGAAATCAATCTTATACTCATGGAGAAAAACGGTCTAATTGAAAAGAGGGCGTACAAACGTATATATAATTCATCTTTAGGTATGTTTGTGAGTGAAATCCTCCTTAATGCTCGGACGGATTTTAACGAAGATTTTTTTTTGTGTGTTTTTGAGTAACTCTCTGGATAGTGTTGATTGACAAATTTACCCGCCAGTTGGCACTGGAGTTAAGTTATTACTAAAAATCTTATTGATGATAAACTTTTTCCAATATTCAAAATATGTATTGGTAACGGTAAAGGCAATACT
>NW_016232090.1:0-1213 GCF_001687245.7 Rhagoletis zephyria | reverse complement strand
CGTGTAAATACACAAATTGGTATGGAATTCAATTTAAATTGATTTTTAGAAAAACAGTGGTATACGTACATATGTATGTATGCATGCGCGTACATTTGTGCATTGGCAGTTCAAAAATCTGTTTACTTGCAACCGGCGATCGGAATACCGATCGAGCTGTATTCAAGCATAAATCAATCGATCTTCGGATACACCAAAACCGAATGTTATGACCGGCCAGCAGCTAGTCGAAATCAAATTCCAACACCCCGTTCAAGGGGATGATACACTACGCGCCACACACGATCTCACTGCTGCAGTGTAGGTAAGTATTGCATATTGGTATTTTTGCTTTTGTTGCTCGCTGTCGCTGTTTAAAGCTGCATAAACGTCGCCTCGCCTGTTGTCATGTGCCGCGTGTTCGTGAAGAATTTGATTGTTTTTTTTTAACCCAGTTTTTCATTTGAGGCATTCGTCGCCGAGCAAATAGTTTTGTCAGCAAATCAGTATGTCACCTTAAGCGCTACACAAGGAATCTTCAATGCTCCGAATTGTCGACTAGTAGTCAAAGCTAGCTAGCTAGCTCGGACACTTGCACGTTGTCACTAGTGCGTTTGATACGCATGCGTGCCGTGCCACCTACTTGACTGCTATGCTTACCGTCAGGGGAACACACGTTACAAAAGAATTCGACTACCTAACTATTTTCGGCTTTTTTACTCGCTTGTGCTCGCTTGTCAATGTTGTTAGCGCCTTAACGGTGATAGAAGAAGCGTGAAAATTTACAAAAAGGGTAAAAAGCGGCGCATGGCGGCAAGATATTTACGGCGGCGGCAGCTAAGCTCCTAGAAATGGTGAAGAGGCATATTTGGTTAATTGTCGGAAGGTCAATCTTTTGTTGTTGTTGTTGAAGTTGAGTAGATGCCTATTTGTCTTTTTACATTAAACTTAGGAATATCCAAATAGGCAATTGTTGCGACAAGTTGTATATCTATTTATGATAATGCATTGAACTAGAACTAGATGGGGCGATAGAATGTGTTGGTGCAATTGTTTGGACATTTGCTATGAACATTTGTATGTTAGTATATACATAAGTAGAACATATCGTTGTGTTGTTCCCATTCAGCAGAAAACTGGACTGAGCTCCCACTACTCTTTAGCTGTAGTAACGAAATTTAATTCGCATAAAAATGAAGAAAATATTACTTTGCAAGGAGGCCAATATTAGCTT
>NW_016232089.1:0-1213 GCF_001687245.7 Rhagoletis zephyria | reverse complement strand
CGTGCATAAGCAAGTAAATTCACAGATGCAAACCGGCCTTACGCCCGGTCGAGTTATCATACGCCTTTCTCTTTCACACCACCAGCACGAACTAAACATTGAAGGGACTGCCTACAGCGGCCATAGCGCGTGCAAGCAGGCCGACAATTGCTGCTGTTTAGCGCTCAGTTACTTGCGCTGATAGAGCGACACACACGCACGCACTCGCTCAGCAGCGAACAACGAAGAGCAACAAAGTGGCGCCGGCCGCAGCGGGCGAGCCAGGTTGGTTGGTTTTCTTGCGGTGAGTGCGCCATACGGAATCAGTCAACATTGGAGCTTGGCGTTGTGTGTACGCGAGAAGAAAGAAATCTAAACGCGACGGCGGTGGCGTTTTCGATTCGATTTTTGCGTTAACGACGGTGGCTGTTTGTTGGGTGTGAATGGCGCGTGTGGAATGGTGGTAATCNCAGCGAAAAGTTTTTGGTGAAAAAGCAAAAAAAAAGAGTTTCGTACATCAAAAAGCTCTTCAAACAAATCGGTATTTCCGTGGAAAAAAATGTTATCACTTCAAAGCTGATATACCGTTAGACTACCACGCTCGCCGCGCTAATTTCAATCAGCCGTATTAATCCAATTGCTAATAAGTTCTGCTGCTCTAAAACTACAACGCACTGCATTGGCAGCAACCAACACCTCAAGATGCTCGTCCCGTCGGATATGATTGCGGCGCAGTCCAAGATGGTCTATCAGATGAATAAATATTGTGCCGATCGCGTACAAGTGCGTAAAGCACAAATCCACAAGCAAATACTCGAGGTGTGTCGCATCGTGCAAGACGTCCTGAAGGAAGTCGAGGTGCAGGAGCCGCGCTTCATCTCCTCACTAAACGATTACAATGGCCGCTTTGAGGGTCTCGAAGTGATTTCGCCCAACGAATTTGAAATCGTGATCTATCTCAATCAGATGGGTGTGTTGAACTTTGTCGACGATGGCACACTGCCCGGCTGCGCGGTACTCAAACTAAGCGACGGCCGCAAGCGCTCCATGTCCCTTTGGGTGGAATTCATTACCGCGTCCGGTTATTTATCCGCGCGCAAGATACGCTCTCGCTTTCAAACGTTGGTGGCGCAAGCTTGTGATAAGTGCGCCTATCGTGATATTGTCAAAATGATCGCCGACACGACGGAGGTGAAGTTGCGTATACGCGAACGTATCATTGTGCAGATTACGC
>NW_016232088.1:0-1213 GCF_001687245.7 Rhagoletis zephyria | reverse complement strand
AAACGTTGCTGGCAACATACAAGGCAATTGGCCGGCCGGTTCTAAACTAAGCTGCGCCAGTTTCGACGCCGGGGACTAGTTGGACGCAGTGGACGAAGCTACAGACTTGTCAGAACGCCGCACTCCGGACAGCGACTGGGTGCCTTCTGATGACGCCTGAGCACCACCTACATAGCGAGGCCCAAGTGCTCCCCGTAAGGGAACACAATAAAATGCTTTGTAAGCAATTTCTGTCACAGGGGTGTTACAGAAGTGAACACCCAAACAGACCTTTGCTTCAGGAGGAGCCTCCGCCCAGGCACGTCAGGGGGCACCTATTCGTATACNAGGACCCGACGACATACAAACAAGCCATAAACGACATTCATAGAGAGTCAGTTACCCCCTACCTCAACTCTCGACCTATGAATGCCGTAATACGAGCCCAATCACCACCGGTGGAAGAGACGGAGCTTCAACTGCCACGAGAGATCCGCGTTACCCTGGCTCAATTACGGTCTGGATACTGTAGCCGTCCAGACTCGACCCCAATATCCCCAATGAGTGCCCGGCATGTGGAGAGTCCCCCCACGACACCAACCACCTCGTTACATGCCAGCTCAATCCGACTCAACTAACACCCCTCTCCCTCTGGTCCGAACCCATTGAAACAGCTCGTTTCCTGGGCCTCCCGTTAGTTGAGCTCGACGACAATGATTGAACGTAGACCCGAAAATGGCGGGGCTTAGTAGTGTTATATGTGGTGATTTTAATGTTAACCTGCTGTTAAACGACTTGTATACTATTAAACTACTTGACCACGTATCCGCTGCTGGTCTTGCTGTAGTCAACAAGTTCTTACCAACAAGATATGCCAACAATTCGAAACCTAGCTTGCTAGACCTGGTTATTACGTCTAATCTTGACCATATTCTTAAATTTGACCAAATGTCTTTTGTCTCTGACCATGATCTAATATTTTGTGCATTAGATGTGTAGCTGAATTGTCCTGCTGATAGTGTTATTTTTATGTATCGTGATCTGAAGTCTGTTAACTTTACTGATCTGTTCGTTGATTTGTCAAATGTTAACTGGATAGACTAGATGAAAAACTTGACTTTTTAAATAAAACCCTCGCTAAATTATTTGACGATCATGTCCCTATCCGCATTGTTAGGGCTATGAATGTAGGATTTCCTTTCTTAATCAAATTAAAATCCCATTTCAGTTTACG
>NW_016232087.1:564-1213 GCF_001687245.7 Rhagoletis zephyria | reverse complement strand
ACTCATACCCACCCCCTAAAATATTTCGGTTTAAATTATAAACTCTTACGCTACCTATTTAATAAAATTTCGCCCAACAAAATGCCGCAAGATAAAGATACCCCTACTGAAAAAACCAAAAAAATAACTGTCTCCAAAAATTTATTTTCGAAAGCAATAGGCTGAAGATTTTTTGTTCAAAATGGTCACCGTCCTTAGCCACTGATCAAACCGAAACCTTACTTGAGGTCAAAATCCAACAACTGGACAACAACTGGGACAGCCTTTTAAAAGCTTACGAAGCAATATTCATGGACGATGATCACCCAGAAGTCAGTGGCTCGGTAGAACAAAAATACTGCAAATGCTCGGAGAGCTACCAAACCTGCAAGTCCCAAATGTTGGAAGCGTTACATCTTTTTAGAGTTAATACGATCCCTCAAGCTACCCAGCAAACATTCAACACGACTTTTACCCCAAACCCTTCTGCCTCCAACGAGGTTTATCTCAAGGTACCACCGTGCGACACAGAAGTATTCCACGGTGGCTACGAAGACTGGCCGGCATTTAGAGACATGTTTACGGCAGTCTATATAAAACACCCCAAATTAACCCCCGCTCAAAAGTTGTACCATTTGCGATATAAGACAAAGGGACAAGCAGGACTTAT
>NW_016232087.1:0-477 GCF_001687245.7 Rhagoletis zephyria | reverse complement strand
CCCTCAAGCTACCCAGCAAACATTCAACACGACTTTTACCCCAAACCCTTCTGCCTCCAACGAGGTTTATCTCAAGGTACCACCGTGCGAAACAGAAGTATTCCCCGGTGGCTACGAAGACTGGCCGGCATTTAGAGAAATGTTTACGGCAGTCTATATAAAACACCACAAATTAACCCCCGCTCAAAAGTTGTACCATTTGCGATATAAGACAAAGGGACAAGCAGGACTTGTTGTAAAACAATACCCTCCTACCGACGAAAACTTTGCGCTTGCATGGGAAGCTTTAAAATCACGTTACGAAAACCCAAGAATTCTAGTAGATAACCAACTCAAAACCCTACTAAATTTGCAGCCCGTTTACGGAGAAAGTGGCGAGCAATTACAAAGGCTACAANAAAAACCCAAGAATTCTAGTGGATAACCAGCTCAAAACCCTACTAAATTTGCAGCCCGTTTACGGAGAAAGTGGCGAGC
>NW_016232086.1:0-1213 GCF_001687245.7 Rhagoletis zephyria | reverse complement strand
CCTGTAAGTTCTGACTAAATCCTGTAAACCGGACTACTATTGGAACAGAGTAAATTAGTCTGGTCATGTGTGCGCACTGCGCAGCTACCGAACTTATGCGCCGCTAGCAGCCGGTCAGTTTGCGTTTGTACCTCAGTTCTAATGTATTTGCAGGAAATCTGGCATTTTAAGCGAAATATTGAACGTAATATTGATATATCTATGTGGATTACGTAATTTATGTGCTATTTAGCTGTATAAAAACTGCAAAAAGACTCAAAATTAAATTAAGAGTAGTCTTATGAGATTGATGTAAACATCCAATTTAAAAACAGTTTATGTTTTCATCAGTTAAATATGCTTCATATGCATATACAAAGGATGCGCCGATCTCGGACCGCTATTCCTCTCTTAACGAATTTGACAGAATCGTTGTTTGCATGACGTCACACTGGTGCAACTTGTTTACATTTTCCTTGCAACATTTTTTCTTCTTCTTCCATTCTTGCTCACGTTTTGGCATTTCTCTCTCGCAATTGCACCAGTGTGACGTCACACAAAAGTTATTCTCAAAAATCCTCTCGGTTTTATTGCATTAACCTTTCCAAATTAATAGTATACTATGTTTAAGGCTCGGCGAAATAAATGAAGCGCTACTGGAGGCAAATTAAAATATCTCCCTCAGCAAAAATGAGACTCTCGCTCATGATGAAAGCATGTTTATAGTTTTTTCTTTGAGATTGCAAACATCACCGACATAGTCATATTCTAAAGGTATACATTGATATTTTTCATGTTTATAAATTTTAATTGATATTTTTTTTGTTTACATATTTGACATTCACCACCAGCATCATCAACGCCATCACCAAATTCAATGCCATCAACACCATCAGCGACTAGTAACAATGTTATACCACAGATTTATGGCGAATTACAACGAGGCGAAAAACATATACATATGTAGAAATTTTGCAAAGTTTTAAGAAAACTGCATTTTCTTGAACCACTATAAATGATTTCCAATTGTTAATATATATCAAAAGAAAGCTAAAACGATTACCTTTCTTTTGATTATAAAACCATTTAAATCGCTTGACATTTTTATGCAAATTTCGCAACTTTTGAAATCATTTGTATGTAAGCAGTGAAAAGGTTCTCAAATTTTGCAAAGTTGTAAGAAAATGCATTTTCTTGAACCACTATAAATGATTTCCAATTGTTAATATATATC
>NW_016232085.1:0-1213 GCF_001687245.7 Rhagoletis zephyria | reverse complement strand
TTAGTCTGCATCAAATATAGTGCATATGTGTACATAAATATGTACGTATACATGCACATATGTAAATACGCCAAAAAAAGCACTGCCTACATATATGCACCTCTATTTGCGTGCGGTTTTACACCAGAAATTAAATGCAACTTTTGCTGTAACGTTAGCTGACATCTGTAGATTTTAAATTTTTCTGCTTGCTTTTCATTTATTTTGCAAGAAATTAACTAAACACAGTTTTTATAATACGTACCAAATATAGGTAGGTGGGTAAAAGTTTGTACAGTGAAATGTGAATGCAAAAAGGGGTTTGCGCAAACTTTAAATTTACAGCAGCAATATTTTAATTTGAAAATGAATAATGAAAAGGAAAATGTTTATATGATTAGATTACGTTAATTTTGTGTTTTGTATAAACCTTTGCAAAAGAGTTTGCGAAAACTTTACATCATCNCAAACCTGTGGTAAAAGATTTAAATTGGTTATATTTTTCTTCAATGTATACATATGTAGCTCATTTCCGCTTCACATCCCGACGGTATAGAGTGACCAGATGTACAAATCCCGTTTTATGAGCACACCTTTAATGGCAGCATAGGCAAGCCGGAAATCCACCGTGAAGGAGTTCAGCCTTCATTACCAAGTTCAAGCACTGCAAGTTCAGGTACTAACTTGGTAAAATGAGGCTCCCTTCAATGGACTGCGGATTTTGTACACTGACGGCGAATGTCCACAATATTGTATAGTTGTTATACGGCTACCAACATACATATAATTGGTCTAAACTTATCCAGAACCTGAAACATTTCAGTAACTATTTAAGGGACTGTAGAACAGACCTAGCTTGGTCAATTTCGGTTGCTGCTTGCTCCGCAAAATGTATAGTTCATGATTGATTATCCCTAAAGCCTTTAAAATTCACTGCAGCAAACACTTTCTCTTTATACATTTGTACCTATACATATACGAATCGTTTTTACACATGCACACGAACTCAAACATTCAACGCCAAATTGTGCTCCTTTACACTGTGTGCATCGCTTTGTGGTCAAAGTGAAAGTGCATTTCAATAGAGGGATCTACACTTGTAAGAGAAAAAAATCGTATGTACGTAAGTACCTTCATCGCTACTGGCATATAAAATTCACACAGCAATGGCGGATAGCGCGAATGCGGCTGGCTTTGCATGCAGTCGAGTGTTTACTTAATAAAAGCCGAGTGG
>NW_016232084.1:0-1213 GCF_001687245.7 Rhagoletis zephyria | reverse complement strand
TTCTCTAATTTGAGTTGTACTGCAACCTTTTGCCATTAAGCTAAAATAGCTATTAAACTTAATTTAATAATTAAATAAGTAAGAATAAAAATTCGTGTGAAACGAATGTTGTTTATTTCGTGCACGTATCTCTGCGATTCATCTCTTTCGGAGTTCGAAAGAGTAGCAAATTTGGTTTTGGCACAGAGCAGTTCGGCTCCGTGCCATCTTCAGTTTAATTTTTCGTTCCCAATCCAAATTCATAAAAATGATCAATTTCACTAATTGTATCCAGCTGCTGTATTGCAACCAAAAATGCATTGCAAATAATATAAGCTAGTACAATAGAAAACGCCATTCTAGAAGGCATACAGGGAATCACTTCCTCAGACCTTCTTGGGTAAGCCTTCAGCTATCTTCATCTGCTATCCGTATATGTTTGTGACACAGCCAGCCAGACTAACCCAACCTAATTTTCGCTCATATGAGCGGCAGCCAAACGTTTTTGTGTGTGACTTAATTTGAGATACTTATGTACATATGTAGGTGGAGAATCCCTCAACTCTAAATCATTTTAGAAGAATCCACAAACCTTGTACTGTCCGAAAAAAAACCTTTCCTTACATTTTAATTCTAACAAAAATTGTTTATTCCAAAGAACAGTTCTTTAATTGAAATAATGAATACTCTTATAGTCCACGCACTTCAAGAATTAGCAAGAGTGCAACTCTAAAGCATTATTGAATTTATAAAATTAATATTAGAAATAAATTGAGTGTCTGATGCACCATGCACCATCCAGTGATGTCTTCAATCTACACTCGGCTATTTCCGCAAGTCGCCAGCTAAATTTTCTTCAAAAAGCTGCTTGGTGGTGTGGTCACAGTCATGATGGGCTCATAGTTATTGCAGTCATTGTCGCAGAAGGAACTAAGTGAGGCCACAGCACTACCCGCCAACGTTTCCATGGTGAGCATGCCCATGTGCGCACTTGTCTCGAACTCTTTAATTATCAGATCAACTTTGCTCTTCATCGAGCTATCCACCATACCGGCAGTGCCGCCAGCGGATGAGTTCTTTAGTATTGGTGAAGCGGGGTTGCTGCTGGTGTTATGTAGAGCATCACTGCCTCCACCACCATCCACCGTGTCATGCAATTCGAGGCTCTGCAGTAGATTCTCTTTCTCGCTTTGTTTGCATTTGGCTGGCGAAGAAGATGTGGAGTTGGATGAAC
>NW_016232082.1:0-1213 GCF_001687245.7 Rhagoletis zephyria | reverse complement strand
TTTTTTTCTTTTTAAAAATGAAAAGAACTGAGGGTGAACTGAAGAAGAGTTAATGGATTTTGGAAGAAGATGAATATACTAGGATGCAATTGTAGGTGCTCGAACCAACATCATTGCAATAGAAAATCTGATTTTAGCCGAAATTTTAGCACAGGTGAAGTTAGCTTAAACTCAAGAATTTGTGCTGAAAACCGAGTGGGAGCTCAAGCTCCTTTTTAAAGCGGCAATATGTGCCGTAACTTATGATTGCTTAAGTAAGTAAGCGATTTTCTTAAAAAGTATTTCAGTGATAACTTCACACACAGCCACACAAAAAAAGTACCGAGGCTCGGTGACTAGACTATGCTTTCCTAATGTACCTATGCGCTGAACACAAATCTGAAGACCGTTTAGCCTCATCTCTTCGGATTTTTTTCCTAGCCTCAAAAAACATAGCGGAGATTATTTGACAGGCATGGTTTTTTTGGGTTCATAAGAAACCCTGACGGGATGGAGAAAAACGGACTTCATTTTCATGTTCAGCGCATCAAATTTCATAAAAAAAGACAGTCGGAACCCAGAACCGCGGCACTTTTTTTGCGTGGCTGTATGAACTTACAATAGCCCAAAATTTAATCTTTCGGTGACCATAAAAAATAAGTTACTTCTTTATTTTTCTATTTTTTACGCATTGTAGTTCTTTGTAAAAAAAATGTTTAAAAATAATTTTAAATTAGGAAAATTCGTGTTACATAAATGAAAAGTTTTATGAAACAAAACGAGTGCACCAAATGTAACCAGAAATTGTAAAAACTTTCGCAACAAACTTTTGCTGTAGTTTCACAGCCAAAAATTTAACATAATCCGTTCGCACAATTCGACTGTGTTACTCAGCTGTGCACAGTCTCAACACAGATGTATGTATGTATGTATGTATGTAAGTGGGTACACGAAAGCAATGTAAAAGCAAGTAAAGTGAAAATGAAAAGTGAAAACTGTGCTGCGGAATGGTATGTCCTTCATCTTTCCGCCAAGCATAATAATGCAATACTGTTTGGCGTTAAATTCCTTAGCTGGATAGTAGTGCCTTTGGCTTACTTTTCAGCGCAACACAAAGGCAGCTGTAATGGTGGAAAAAAATTAAAATCATAAAAGCGTGAATTTTATTTACTATGTAAAAGTGCATGTGTATTTGTAAATAAGTATCAAATGCTAATATCTGTTGGTTTTTCCG
>NW_016232080.1:0-1213 GCF_001687245.7 Rhagoletis zephyria | reverse complement strand
TTGTATTTATTTTTAAATACATACAGTGCGATTGTCTGCAACTCGCTTTACTTGACAAATATATGTTAAAAATAGTAATGACTCTAAATAAAGTTTAACGAAAAGTCCTTTTCTGTGGAGGGTACAAGGAATTATGTAAATCCGAAAGCGGGATTGTGCGTATTATCAGCTATTACTAGATATGTACATATGAATGTCGGTGCCAGTTTTGAACCAAGTACCACAAATAACGCAATTGCACAAAATACCAAGGACGTGAACTGGATGAAAAATTTGGCCGGTTCGTTTCAGCGGTTCGAACAGTTTATGCACCTTTCTGAGTGGTTCTTCAAAACGGAGTTTTGCCTTCGAACTGGAGGTAAGGTTCAGGAATTTAAAAATGATATACATATATTTGTGCTATTTTTATTTACTAGCAATCCAAAACAACTACATAAAATCATGTACAGGTTGTCCAAGACCACCCATCTACCGCCTTTAAATGGAGGATTTTTTTTATTGAAACCACACAAAAATATTACTTACAAAATCGGCGATGCTTTATCTTTTGCTCTCCTTTTAATCTCCTGTCTCGACCTGAAGTGGGTTAAACTGATCAAAAGTAAATTTTTTTTAAATTAGACATACATATTTGTACTAAAAATAAGGATTATGAGGATTAAAATAGGTAACTTTTGTTTGAAACTCTTTTCTTGTAAGTGCCGTTTTCAACCTCGAAATGGCCTTCGAACTTCAACTCGTCCTTGACCTCTTAAATTAGTGAAAATGCTTTTATTGGAAAAAAATATTAAATACCAAGTCGGAGATGCTCTATCTTTTTAGTATATGGTTTCGACCGGAAGTGCATTATTTTAACCGGAAGTCAACTCCGAAGAAAGTTTTCGACAAAAGGTTATGTATTTTGGTCCACCNGGGACAATTTTTTCATTAGAAAATGGTAGAAACGACCATGAAACCTTTGCAAAAAGTGGCTCCGAATCAAATATTTGTGGAAAATTTCGGTGTGATAAATGGTTCAGTTAGTTCTAGCTCTAGGCTGTAACAAAGCAAGAGACACCACGACCTGAAAGTTCTTTTGTATCTCTTAAAGACTCAGTGTGGTCAAGATATCTTCGGCTTCACTAATGAATCATAAATGGGCCTTGCTAGGCGAATTATTTATATCAAAGGGTTAGACGATTGAAGCTCTTAAGTTTCACCATCTTCAAGGCAA
>NW_016232078.1:0-1213 GCF_001687245.7 Rhagoletis zephyria | reverse complement strand
AAAATATATGTAAATTACGTGAGCAGATATTTCTGCGCAAATATATGTAGGAATGTATGAAAGTTTACAAAATAGCTTTGCACTCACCTTAAGAGTCCCACGATGTTGGCGCNTAATGAACAGCTGAGGTGGAGTCACCAGTGCTGCTCAAATACTTAGTCACTCGCTCATGATTGCGGGCGGTGAGCGGGTCTTCTAGCGCTAATAAAATCCGGCAAAACACAAAGTGGCAAAAATTCGGCCGTGATATTTAATTATCTGTGATACGACTGAGTCAAACAAAAATTATTAAGAAAAAAACGCGTGTGGGGCCATAAATGAGAACGAGCAAAAAAAAACTAGCTATTATACTACCCAAAAAGAATGAAAACTATGAAACCAAGTGTTGAAAAAAAATGCATACGCAATCAAAATAGCATGGCTGGTGAATTCCAGTCTGCGCACAATTTTGGGACGGGTAATTCGCTGGTCTACTTTGCAGCGTGCGTTGACCTACTCTGATTTTTTTCACAGAAACAGCTGACTACAGTGATTTGTGTTCATATGTATGTATGTATATATGTCAGCGCTGTTGTTCGCCTAGGTTACCGTCTGCCTATGTGTACATAGGTGCTGGTCACTGCCTCGCGCAAACGTATGTATGTACATATGCTGTTGTGTTGCTGCCACAAATCGTTGCCTCTCCCAATTACTGGTGCTCGATGTCCATATGAGTAGCAGACATTTGCTAATAATGCATCGGACCACTAGAGTAAGGTCGGATCGCCGCAGAACCTGGTTCTTTGAGTGCCTCTTAGTAGGTGGTGAGTCGCTTAGCTCTTTTTTCCCTGGGAGGTCCTCTTGCACAGGTGTGCTGGCGACCTGAAAATTTAAAAGAAATTCAATTAGTTTCACCTTGCTGTCTCTAAGGCGCGTATAAGCATGAATAAGCACACGCGAATGTATGAATCTATATATGAATATATGCACATACATTAGCTTTGAGTTCAAATTTGTGCGCTTACTGCGTGCACATACGCACAATTATTTGCCTAGATATGCAGCTGGGAATATAAAAAACGTTCTCCACAATATTGAGGTCGACCCGCATTTAGGTGCTTTCCTTCAAAAATTATAATTATCAATCTAATTTAAGTTCGATAGAAGGTGCTAAAATCACACTCTCAGTCCACATTTGGCTTTTAGTTTTCCCTAGCTGCATCTAACTATTAAA
>NW_016232077.1:0-1213 GCF_001687245.7 Rhagoletis zephyria | reverse complement strand
CACTTTCGGTTTTCCCGCAATTAAAGTACAACAGAAAGAATTGTCTATTTTCTAGCAAAATCATTTCATTTAACTTTACCACTCGGGCACACTCACGAACAAGCATAAAGAAAAAAATGGAAATATCGATGAGAACAAATTGAAATAGTGACCGCTCAAAAACGGGCACACCACGAATCAAGAGGATCATGTGCAGCAGATAGCACTGGAGGATGATGTAAAAAGGAAAGATGGCGGTAAGAAAAAAGCTCCAGTAAGCGCTGTACGGTTTTATGTGTCGACAAATGCTCAGAATTTCGTAATTGACGCCCAAGTACTTTGACCACAGTAAAGTGGCATTATTTTTGACTGATTGTTTTGTTTTGCTTAGCTCACAATTAATCAGACGCAGTTTTTCTAAAGCGTGCTTTTGACGAATCTGTATGTACCGACTGGCCATTATGGTGTAGAAAATGACAATTAAAGTGACTGTGCGGGTTTGTTGAAAATGTTAGCGTAAATAGAGTTTCAAAAAGTTTAAAAATACTTACCATAAATTATATAGAAATTGTGAATAGGCATTAAGATAAAAGCGGCAAATAAGTTATGAACAGTCATCTTTAAAAAACCGTTAAAGTAGATCATCGAGCCAGCGTAAATGCTGGAAAATACATTGAAAAAGATTGCCAAAATTTGAAGCGTCTGCTTAGCTCTCTTACTAAACTGCAAAATGGCTGCTGAGAGCGTCCTATCGAAGACTTTTCCATTCAGCTGAACGTTAAGTCCATTGTTGATGGGGTAAATTTTAGCCGTTTCACTAAAGTGGCTATAGAAGGTAAAGTAGAGAAGGACAAGAGGGGTAATGAGCATATTATTTAGCATTATTGGGTCGGTTAGAAACCAGAGTAAGGGCGGAAATATTTGACGCATTAGAATGTACGGACTGGTGCTCAACGCTGTCCAAGTGCAGTCGCCAGTGGCCTCGTAGTGCAGTCCCAAATTTGCATCCAAACCGACAAAACTGAAAAGGAGTAAGCTGAAAAGAAAGTGCCCGCTGATTTGAATTTTATGGTTTTGACTAGGACTTAAACTGGAATTGCTGCTGGTTTCGCTGCTGCTTGGCTTTTTTCTTTGTACTGGATCAAGCTGAATGAATAGGGCATTAAAGTGCGGCACTACTGTTAGGGAGGCTAAATTTTTAATCAGTTGTGTCATGGTTAAAAGCAACAATTTT
>NW_016232076.1:0-1213 GCF_001687245.7 Rhagoletis zephyria | reverse complement strand
TATTGACTCCTAAACGAGTAATAAGGGAGTAAAAAGTCCACAAATCTCTTATTGATCCGAAATCAGGTCAAGGGGAATACTCTTTTATTCCTCACTTAGGGAGATCTCCATTCAAGTTCTAGTGGGTAGGTATATTGCCAGCCTAGAGTGAAAAGAAGCTACTTGCTTAATAACAGACTTAAAACAGGAGGTTATCTATTCATCTGAATGTCTTTTTTCTTTTGTTATGTACATATGTACCGGACAACTTTGAATTACCTGAACCGTTTTCGATTTTTAAGGCGGTTCCTCAAGAATAGTCCCAGAGCAATTTGGTTTAGTTCCGATCGTTGGATCATGACGAAATTAATGTTAGTTTTTATAGTGCATTTTATTTTGTAAATTAATTGTTTCTAACCATTTCTATTAAATGCTAATCAAATTTGCTACGTCCAAAATAGTAACAGAAAATTTGAGCACTGTCAAATTTTGTATAATTTTTTTTGCAAATAAGTGCTTTAAAAAACAGTTTGAAAGCTTTTCCTTTTTGGTTGTTGTTGTTTCCGACAGGGTGGGTGTATGATGTATTATGGAACGAATTTCCGTCATCCCTTGTCAAATTTGGTTTGGAGACAAACCGGTTTCGGCGTTGTGCCATCTTCAGTGTCATTTTTCGTTCTCCACCAAATTTGACAAGGGATGACGGAAATTCGTTCCATAATACAGTTTGAAAGCTGTTTATTTGAAAAAACTGGTCTTTTAAGTCAACGGTACGAATGTATTCCAACCCATATTTTTATGAAAAATATTAATATTTTTAATTATTATAGCTCATATCGACTCCTGAGTGGAAGATCAATCTNTACGAATGTATTCCAACCCATATTTTTATGAAAAATATTAATATTTTTAATTATTATAGCTCATATCGACTCCTGAGTGGAAGATCAATCTATCTCGGCAGCCAGTTCGAAATCGCCCTATCTCCTATTTCAGAATTTTATTGAAATAGGGCGTTCTTGAAAAGTTTTTTGAAATAGGGCGTTTTCGAACTGGCTGCCGATCTTTGGTGGCTAAATTTTGATTTTTAGTACCCAAACAGTTAACTCATAAATGTGAGTTGATTGTGCGCTAAATAACAATAAAAAAAGTTTATTTCAAATGTACTTTCTTAACATACCTTACTAGATATTAGGTTCGTTCGCGTAGCTGTTAATTGTTCATGTTTAACCAA
>NW_016232075.1:0-1213 GCF_001687245.7 Rhagoletis zephyria | reverse complement strand
TGACTTTTTAAATGCACAGCGTTTGGTTGAAGTGGAAATTTTACAATTTTCGCGAATAATTCAGCCTTCGTAGAGCTTCATCTTGTTCGAAAAATTTACAAAGCGATGGCTCGGTCTCATAGAAAATGCTTTGGAACTTCAACAATTACAAGTGGGCCAATTCCGGCTATTTCATATCAAAACATGACTTAAAGCTTGGGAAATGCCAACTCGCTTCTGAGAGCTTTTAGTCAGTCAGAGCCCATATATTGACGCCTCCAAACCATACCATGCTGAGTCAACTTAGACTTAGTCAGACTTAGTATAATATGGTCGAGGCGTCGATATAATCTATAGATTACTTTATGAGCGTTTTTTGCGGGATATATACTGGTTGTCTATGCTTTAAATCGTGTTAGCCACAGAGAGATTTTATTTTTTTGACAGGCGTAACTAAATGATACATAAAACTTTGAAAAGTTTTGTACGTGTGAAGTAGCCAACTGTGACTTACACCGACTGCTTATATAAATAACGATAGCATGGAGCTTCTAGAGCTAAGTGCGCTTTTCCTGCGAGATCTGTTTGGTCATCACTGGCCCAGAGATAGAGCTTTTAGAGCTAAAAAGCTTCTCCCGTGGGATATATTTAGGTCATCACTGGGCTACATAAAATATATAAAAAGCTGAAAAAGGCTTAGCACGCGCACGAATAAAGCAGGGAAGACCAGTGAAAGCTATTTTTCTGAGGAGCGCTTTTAAAAGTTTTGGCACGCGTGCTTATTAAATTACCAACACTGAATAAAGTGAACCACTCTGGTAGAGATGCATAACATCGTATGCTCATTTTCACTAAATGTTGACAGGAGTTAAAAGCTCTGTTGACCCAGCTAGTACAATTGCCAGACAATTTCAGATATCAGAAAAGTCGCACAAATGTCTGAATAAAAAGTTGACTATTTAGACAATTCGTACAGGTTTCGTACAGATTTTTGGGTGAATTGTCTGAAGAAGTTTATTTATTTCCTTTTCCGACATGTCTGATCGAATTATCTCCAATTTCGGACAGACACGTTTAATTATTATTTCCCATGATTTTTTGGTCAGACATCTGTTAGATATCCGCCAGAATCATCGGTAATTAAGTCAGAATTTCCCACGATGTATCTGTTAGACTTCCTGTTAGCCTCTCTACGAGCTTCTCTGACCGATATCGGCCAGAAATCATAAAGATG
>NW_016232074.1:0-1213 GCF_001687245.7 Rhagoletis zephyria | reverse complement strand
CAGACTTCTCTCTCTAGACTTCAGCAGAAATCGATACCGCATCATCGGTGTTCAAAATCAGCAACGCTAACCACCGAGCTATGCACACCCTGCAAACTCTTGTTGCTAATCCATTTCCTTTTTCACCATACTGCTATCAAGTGCAGCTGACAGGGAGGTTTTTATTGTCTAATTCTTCCCGCAGCTAGCGACAACAACGAGGATTTTAATCCAAAACTATTTGGGCAGATCATCTTTTTTTGTACCTTCGTTTAAGGTAAGTTATCAGTAAGTGACCAAATGCAAAGTATTATTTTTATCAATAGCCAACACAGCTTCCAGCAGCTCCGTGTGCCAAGGACGACGAGTATTTCAATCGAAAACTGTTTGGACATATCGTGCTTTTTTGATTTTGTGTTTAACCCTTTCACGGACAAGGGAAACATGTTACCCAAAGAGTTTCTTCACTCATAAGAAAACTGTGGGAATTATTTAAAGATTTTTGTTTTTTTTATAATGTGTATCATTTCCATTTCTGTATCCATTTTTATCATAATATTTTAGATATAAATCTTTATACCAAGACTAGAAAAATGCATCACAAAGTAGGAAAAAAATATTACAGGTATTCATCTAAGATGTCTCGCAAGTCCATAAACCTCGTAAATAAACACGTTTTCCAAACAAAATTAAATAAGCTTGCAAGATTTACGTAGCAATTTTTCGAATAACTCGAAAACCGGTTTCTAAAAAAGGCGAATAATCGAGCACCCTATTGTCTATCTATATGTATGTTTAGATATTTACAAAAGATCAAGTAAGATACCAATGCATATGTTTTTATCTTATTTTTGTTGTGTGCATCTGCTAAATCAGTCCGTACTAAGAATAATGATAAGGAATATATTTATGAGTAGGCAATCTGATACTACGATTTATGTAATTTATGACTGTTTAGACATATAGCGACGGCTGAGTGGAAGATCGCCCTATCTCAGCAAACGGTTGAGAAACGCCCTATTCCCGGATTTCAACCATTGTTGATAAAGTTTGCGTTATTATTACAACGTTTTTTGTTTTTTTTACTTAAGAAGTAATATCTTTAAGTATTACTTTACTGTTTTCGCCCAAATTTCGGGGGTTATTAAATTTTAATTTGCATATAAATCTCAAAGTATGTACTTCTCACCTGCGTAAAACGGATTATTTTAAGCGCTGCGGTTTTTTTTTTTTT
>NW_016232073.1:0-1213 GCF_001687245.7 Rhagoletis zephyria | reverse complement strand
CATAGAAGATGTCCAATATGTGCTTTCGATTTTAATCTTTGACCACAACGAAAATTCCACATTGTACATTCGTGAATGAACTTTCAGTTTCTCGATTACTTTTACAATTCCTTTGAGTAATTGAAAAAACTAAAGTACTCTTGCAATTCCAGGTAATGGAATTGAAAAAAAATCAATTACATTTTCAATTCCTTTCAAAGGAATTGGAGAAAAAAAATTACACGTAACTAGCACGTAATTTATTCCAATTACAATATGAAATTCCTTGTAATGGAATTAAAGAAAAAACCAATTACATTTGAAATTACTTCAAGGAATTGAAAAAGTAATCGATTCCTTTGCTGTGGACTGAAGGAATTGATTCCTAATTACAATTCCTTGTAATCTGTAATTGGGAGTAATTTGATTCCTAAAGGAATCATTACGACCCAGCTCTGGATGCTGTTGGTGGCATGTGCTTGCTGCTGTGTATACATGCCAGTATAAATGAATATTCATTTCCATTTAACACGCGTGGTTTCTCAGAGCGTATGCGTACTCTAACCACACACTTGTACTACTGCTGCATGCATATGGCTGTATTAATGTTTCAAACATACAAAAACGCATTAATCGAACAGTGTTAAAGCATTCTTACAAGATATGTATTCCCATATGTAAATGATACTTTTCTGATACATTTTAATATACGGGGACATACACAAAAATAGCATTTACATAAGCAATTGCATATTTTGTAAAAGCCCGTTAGTGCTGAAAATAGTGTCTCACAACACGTCCGTTCACTAAAATTTTTGTACAAGACCGAAAATATTACAAAAATCCTAATTCAAATTTATCAAGAAATGTACTTAAAACAACAACAACGTACGTTCGCTTGCAGTTCGCTAGAATTTGAATATATTTGTGGAAATTCATGACTACGCATAAATTGTTCACACTAATTCACTCATATAGCAAGCATTCTTCATGAATGCATACAACCGATTTCTACTGGGTTTGTATGTACATACATATCAATGAACTGATTTGTTGCGAATGGCTGGCTAATGCCTTAAGTGCAGCTTGGTTGTCACTGCAGACACGTAAACTCCTTCCTGTCTACCTATGTTCCCCCACGTAGTCCACGGCTTTGACGATTGTATTACCCCACCCTGGAAGACCGAAGCATATTCCTCAACAGAAAAGCGAAGTGTATCCCCATTAACTTCGA
>NW_016232072.1:0-1213 GCF_001687245.7 Rhagoletis zephyria | reverse complement strand
CCTAAAAATATTTTCGGCAATATAATTTCCACAACTCTTTCAGTTTGATACCCATATTGCAATTTTTAATTTAACTTATAAATTGAATTAAATGTAAATTTTCAAACAGGTGGCAACTCTAAAAAAATATTTTTGGCTGTAAGCCTTCTTCAGCCTCTTTCTTTTGACGCCCATATTGGAATATTAATTTTTTCATATCAATTTACTTAAACTCCAATTTTCAAACAGGTGGCAACTCTCAAATTTTTTTCTTCCTATATTTTAAGTTAGACCTTTAGCAATACATCGGTGAAAACTGCATTCAAATCCATGCATTCGTTTTCGAGTGATGCGCGAACGAACATACAGACAGACAGACAGACAGACAGACAAAAAATCTAAAAATGGTTGATTTGGCTTCTGGTGCTCTAATAAAGACCCCCCCACATTAATTTTTCTTTAATATCTATAATGTACAGACATCGACCTGTTACAATTTTATTATATGTATAGATATATAGATGTAGATATAGATTTCATTTATTTTATCAATTTAATACAATACAATTTTTCAAACAGGTGGCAGCCCCCCCTAAAAATATTTTCGGCAATATAATTTCCTAAACCCTTTCAGTTTGATACTCATATTGCAATATTCAACTTATCTTATAAATTAAATTTAATGTAAATTTTTAAACAGGTGGCAACTCTAAAAAAATATTTTTGGCTGTAAGCCTTCTTCATTCTCTTTCTTTTGACGCCCATATTGCAATATTAATTTTTTCTTATCAATTTACTTAAACTCCAATTTTCAAACAGGTGGCAACTCTCTAATTTTTTTCTTCCTATATTTTAAGTTAGACCTCTAGCAATACATCGGTGAAAACTGCATTCAAATCCATGCATTCGTTTTCGAGTGATGCGCGAACGAACATACAGACAGACAGACAGACAAAAATTCTAAAAGTGGTTGATTTGGCTTCTGGTGCTCTAATAAAAAACCTCCCACATTAATTTTTCTTTAATATCTATAATGTACAGACATCGACTTGTTACAATTTTATTATATGTATAGATATCTAGATGTAGATATAGATTTCATTGATTTTATCAATTTATAATACAATAAAATTTTTCAAACAGGTGGCAGCCCTCCCTAAAACTATTTTCGGCAATACAATTTCCAAACCCCTTCAGTTTGATACCCATATTGCAATATTCAATTTATCTCATA
>NW_016232071.1:0-1213 GCF_001687245.7 Rhagoletis zephyria | reverse complement strand
TGCTTCGGCAAAGCTCTTTGAACTTGTCTCTGTGCCCCGACGCCTGGTTGGGTTTCGATAGATGGTAGGTGAGAACGCATCGCCGCCGATCTTTTTCTTGGCCTTAAGCAATGGTTTCGATGCAAACGCTTGAAGATCGTGATGAAGGTGGTATGAGCATCTGGCATAGTCCTGGATATCTACTTTAGATATAATCGTCGAGAAACGTCTTAGTGCTCCATACCGATAAATCGCAAAATAACGCTGAATTGTTGAATAGCTTCGTAGCGAGGGTGGTCTGCAAATATATTTCATTATGAACAATTCTTTGAGAATTTTAATAAGCAATAGTTTTAAAAGTTCTGGTGACTTAACACCGATAGACACTGTAAATTCACTGCTGGTGTATATAAATATTGAGAAGTTTAGCTGATGTGTAAATTTGTTTTGTGAGCGATGCGCTTGTTTGAAGAGGGTATATATGGCTGGGATATGCCTTTTTTGCGAAAGTATTGTAGGTAGGGTAACGATGTTANTATAGGAAATAACACGCAAGGTTTTTGAACACCGTGAAGAGTGCGATAGAATACAATTTTCATCTTTCAAAATATGAAGAGCTTGGACTTTGCGTTTTTTTGAAAGAGGCGAAAAACCGCTTAGAAGCGAATTGTCAGGTTTCCAAAGCCACCTACGAAAACGATTTCGCTTATTAGAACCGAACATCCATTTTAAATTGTTGCCGTCTTTGTAAGAAGTTAGTGGTATTGCTGGATGATTTGGTTCAAAGCTTGGAGAGTTTACTGTTTTTAATTTCTGATTTGTAGGACGTGTAAGCCATTTAGGGATTATGAATTTTTTGAACAATATTTGGCTCCAACTTTGATGCTTGAGTGGCTTTGGCAATGTTTGCTGATTTTTGTTAATAACGGGCGATACCGGTCCTGGGGGGCTCAAAAGTGGCGAAATTGAAGATCCAAATTGCCACTTTTTCGCATTTGGTTTGAGGTTGAAGTTAGAGTTGGTTGAAGGAGAGGGAGATTCTTCGCTTTGGATTTCTTCAATAATACCGAAAGTTTTACAATTTGGTTGAATTGTTGGAGTTCTGGAAGATTGAGAGTGCAATAAGTTAGTTGCATTTTGAACACGTTGAGTGGGTTGATTACTAACTAGTGCCGTGGGTGTCGGTTTGTTAGTCGATTTAGGATGTAACATTGTGTGATGGGATTCGGTACAA
>NW_016232070.1:0-1213 GCF_001687245.7 Rhagoletis zephyria | reverse complement strand
GCCTTATGTTGATGTTCGATTGCTAAAAACAGTGCGATAATATGGCGCCGCTGCAAAAGCGTAAAACATGTCAGAGCGCGAGCGAAGAAAAACAAATTGGGTACGCTTACAGGAAAAAGGAAAGAGTAAACTTCCAATATTACGATTTCAAAAAGGGAACACGAGGCTGCTCCTTCCCTCATCGACAAGCGGCGAATACCTAACCTCCTGCAATTGGATTGGTATTGAGATCATGTTTCGCGACGTATGGCAATCACTGACAACCCCCTGACACCACCGTTAAATTGCACGTTAGAGCTCTTGAAGGACGGCTTAAATGTGATATCGTTTCAGACTACCCCAAATTACGAAAAAAAATTAATTTGGTTATGAGTATTACTATCGATACTGTTATCCATTTCGATATATTAATTTATCTCACAGTAGATTTTTTATCGATGTTTCTAAAAAAAATATTTATCCTTATGGCTAACAGATTATATCATTTATGTATCAATATATTAACAGTATTATTCATTTATCGATGTTATCAATATATATTTCGAATAAAATATCAGTACTTTTGGCGATATAATATTTGATATATGTAGGTGCATATCATATAACATAAATTTTAATTAAAATATATTGTTATATCTATCACTAATATATTATATCGAATATATGTAGATAGGTATCTACCATTTAACATACTTTTACTTTTTTCAACCAACACATTCTAAAGAGCGTGTCAGACGTGGCAATATTTCCAACTTTTCCATGCAATTCGCTTCTTCCAAATTGCAAGATATGACTGCAAGAGCGCAAATCGATTTCCGAAGNCTCTTTCGAAAGACACTTTACATGCAAGGTGTGACTGCGCTCATGCAACTGCTTTCTGTAATTTCTCAATTTGACAGACTTTTCGAAATATATTGCTTTGCCACGTCTGACAGACTGTAAACTGTCATTCAATCGAAACTGGAAACTATTAATTAATAAATCGCAAATGTAATCTCATTAAATCCGCAACGGTCGAGACATTAAAGCTAAGCGAAAACTGTGTGGAGCGTTGGCAGTAATTACAGTTTATACGTTGGCAAAGTGATACTTTTGTATTCGTGCACTGGGGGGCTAAAATCTTATTTTCAAAGACACCTTAATACATATACGAGTGCATTAATATATGCGCATGTTTACGTGACTGTGACGGTTTCAATATGCATGGAAGTCC
>NW_016232069.1:0-1213 GCF_001687245.7 Rhagoletis zephyria | reverse complement strand
CTATCGGACTGGTTTGTTTTTGGCGATAAAGATCTTGTACGGAACTAGACATTTTGTGCCCCAGTCCGCGGTTTCCCTGCAGGGTAGTAGTAGACTTAACTAGTACAATCTACAACAGTGTGTTTCAATGTCCAAGAACACTGAAGATCTATGAATGCTTCGTAAAATAATCTGACAAAGATTTCAGGAGATTTACCATGTGCGCAGTTTGACACCAGGGTTGCCACTGAAAAACTTTCTTTCCTACCAAGAGCAGTTTCAAAACCCTACCAAAATGGCTTCTTTCCTCCCATTTATTTTAATCATAAAAATGGCGTTTGACAGCACTAAATACATTTATTTTTTCTGGCTTTTATACTTAAAATAAGATATCAAATTGTTTAAGCGACTTATGCATTTCCCGCATAAACAAAGAAAGAAATGACTTTCGGCATACAGTGGTGGTACATGAGTTGCCATCAGTGATCGGACTTCTACCACATTGTGGTAGATCTGCCACTTTTTTGAGCATCTACCACATCTACCACTCAAGGTTTGAAATCTACTACATATTCGCATTTTTGAGTAGTTTAATTTTGCTTGATATAATTTTCTTAATTTTACACGATATGGTAACAAGAATGATACAATTCAAGATTCCGCATTCCGGCGACGATGAAATTTCTTAAGTAAAAGTAAACAAAGCCGAATGGGAGGATGAAATAAACTGTAAAAAACATGTAATAGAGTAAATTTTCTCAGTAATCAATTTTTCGACAGGAAACGCCACTTTATTGTGTTAAATTTCAAAATATATGATTTATGAAAAGAATTATTAGCGAAAATGTTAAAAACCGGCGATTTTTGTGAAAGTATTAGTAAATTTAAGTGCATATAAGGTTTCTGAGGCGTTGTTTACTTTTTCTTGAGAATTGTCAAAATCGGCAAACCCCAATTAGCTGTTTCTGGAACGTGCCATATTTGGTCGCTACTTCGTGATGTGGTAAAAAGAAAAGCTGGCAGTACTCCGCAAGGTTGCAGAAATCTCTTAAAATGTGTTCAAAAATATCTTAATATGGAAGGAACTGCTTTAGACTNCTTTCTGTCTGTTTAAAAAGTTTGAAATCTTGCATAATTTTTTTAATTTTTCTACAATGTGTGATTCCAATCCAGAGATCTACCACATTTTTTTTAAATCTACCACATTTTTCCCCAGATTCTACCACACAGAATT
>NW_016232068.1:0-1213 GCF_001687245.7 Rhagoletis zephyria | reverse complement strand
ACTAATGCATGAAAATCCTAACCTCAAAAAAATCACCCGTTATCTATTTTTTTTTATAAATATATACCAACTATGTACTTACTATGTATGTAGGTTTCAATCGATCAAACTTTGATTGCTTCTTCGCCAGGCGCTGAGTATGGGCATTAGGGTAGTCTAAAAAATGCATGTGAAAAAAGTAAAGTCCGAATTTTAATGTCGCACCCTCGAAGACTGTTCTATACCGAAAAAAATTATAACCCTGTTTTTTATTTTGAAATCAAAAAATATTTAGGGGTCGCTCAAAATTTTCCATGTGTTTCATATGAAAAAATAATATCTGTAGCAGAATTACGTTAGAATAAGTATTTTATATGTCTGGCAATTCTACATTTGTAAGAGAATATTTGTATTATCTGGCCGCACTGTTGTATGGGACAAGGCGAACAGTGCAATGCTGGTCACTAAGTGGTGAACTGCAATGCTAGTAGTTGATAAATATGAACTTTTTCTGATATTTAATTATTTTTAGCTTAGTTACCTACGCAAAATCTCTGACAACTTTTTCTAATAAATTTTACAAACAAACAAAAAAAGTTTATTTTATATCCAATTATTTACTTAACCTGTTTTTAATATGTATTAACTATTTCTTATGAGTCTCNAAAGTTTACTGACGTGAAACAGCGCTTTCCGATCGAAAAATATATATTTTCAACAATTCTACACCATTTATACGAAAACCTGTTTTTTTTCTCATATAAAATACATGGAAAACTTTCAGGGCATTATGCGACCTCTAAATATTTTTTGATTAAAAAAACATGGGTATAACTTTCCGGTATAGAACAATCCTAGAGAGTGAGAGCATAATAATACCAGCTTCGATTTTCCCTCACATGCAAATTTGGTCCACCTTAATATACATTAGGTACCTGTTTACTTAGCTTCGCCTCCGAACTGATGGTTTTTATGAGAAGCGTTTTTTTCGCCTTCTGCCACGCGGAAGTCATCCGATGGGCGAACGCTCCAGAAAAAACATTTTTTTATATGTCAGTATCGGTCATATCAATAGCACCCCCATTTCAAAGTGATATTGTTTGCCATACATGTTTACTTTTATTTATTTAAGAGTTTTCAATGAAAATCCAGTTCATTCTCTAATAAAACACATATAAACCCAAATTTGAAATATTGCAGAAAACTACAAAAGAATGCAAAAAATCGTCACCTA
>NW_016232067.1:0-1213 GCF_001687245.7 Rhagoletis zephyria | reverse complement strand
TTTCAAAACGAACAAAGACTGGACCCGAACCTTTGCCGAGATAGGAAAACATCAGAGGATCATAGGCACCATATGTACATAGATGAAAGCAATAGAGAAGGTGGGACCCATAGGCATGAATGGAAGTGTGTCCAACAATGGTAGTACTATAAATGCATCTTGACATCAGCCTCATCAGCACTCATCTTGTACAAACGTTGAGTGGTTATAGGGGTACGTTAGTTGCATTTAATGATTGCAGATCCGCGGAGCTGTACCAATTTCGATCTATAAAATAGCTTATGTCTGATTAGGACTCGGCTGAAAGTTGTCGAATTCTGAGATATCCCATAACGATCCAGGGAAAGATTGGATGCGGCGACCAAAAGGCTAAAAATTAATTAGGTATTCATATTGAAGGGACGCTGTAGCCGAGTGGTTAGAGGCGTTTACTACCACCCCTTAGGACCTGGGTTCGAAGCCTGGTCCGACCAATATCTAAAATTACAGAAACAGCGGTAGCTCTCGGCAGGCAATCGCAAGGCTCCGAGTGTATTTCTCCCGTGACAAAACTTCAAATAAAACCATTAGCCGTTCGGGGGCGGCGTAAAATTGTAAGTCCCCCCATTTGTGTTATATCGTTAGGACGCGCCCACAAATCCGAGGAGATGCTGGGCCAAACACTTAGCAAAAGTACAAGCACCAAATACTTATTTATTTTAATTTTTAGGCATATCGAATTTATCCAAAAGAAGTTCACTGGTGTTGTGGCACACCTTAATATACATGCATAGGTACATACTGAAAATACATTGCGTGCGATTGAAGTTCACCGTTTAATCGCAATTTCGGCAACAATAAGTTACTTTTCTTCTATCTACAAAAGTATGTAGAGTACATGTATGCATGTAAATACAAGAAAAAAAACAGTAGGTGCAGGAGTGTAAATCAAGCCTTTGTATCAGGAATTATAAATGACTTGTTGTGGCGAAAATTGATTAAAATGGATTAGAGTTAGCTTCTAATGAAGTTAACTAGAAAGAATTGCTTTAAATGTCTATTATGGTTTCTATTTCTTTAACCGAGTTAAATAAAGTAGACCAGAGCGCCAAATAATTCGACTTCTCCTTTTGGTCTTACCTTGCCTACTCTACTTTTTCTACTCCGTCGTCTTCGACTGGGGGTTCAGTAGTGCGTTTCTGTAACTCGTCTCGATCAATTTTGTCGATTAAAG
>NW_016232066.1:0-1213 GCF_001687245.7 Rhagoletis zephyria | reverse complement strand
TGCTATTTAGCAATCCAATCGAAGGGTTCTCGGTACAGATGTGCTGCCAACAATGGGCGATTAGATTGAATATAACTTTTTATAGTATACCAATAGCATGAAATTCCACGAAGTCTTCCACGCATGCATGATTTTAGTCTTGGGTGAACTAATCAGTCGTCACAGCGTTGGAGTTTCCTCGCTGATTCCTGGTATTTCTTGCGCTTTGGGATTCAGTCTAAGCTTAGGAAATTGTACGCCGATAAATCAAGCGTTCATTCTGGAATCATCTTGTTGAATGAGTGGAAAATACTGTGATCTCGTAAACTGGCAGCAAACTGGGAAATACTTACGTAACTGAGCTTCGTCCTCAATTTGTACTGGCCGTCTGTTTGCTTTCTGTAAAAGTTTTTGCATGGACCGATCATCGAATCTAATTCGCTTATGTTTGCGACTCATAGATCCGAACGCCGCCCAATTGTTGCCGTTTCTAGGCATAGAAGTTAAGCGTCTCTCCCCTGTCTTTTATTGTTTATATTTCTACTATTTTCGCCAACGTGCTCAAACGCATCCATACTTTCCTCCTCAGCCTGCGTATTTACTTATCATCACATTTTTTTGCTAAAATTTTAGCTGCCTCCATCTTCAAAGCTCAAAATGGCTCAGTTCATATCCCCAAAGCTGTAGCTTTACCAGCATAAAGAGCAGCTTTTACCGCCTTCGGTTCACTTTGGGAAAGAAAACCCATGAAATTGTATATGTCCTGGTCTTCACTCAACGTTAGCTGGACTGAAATGACGCTCATCTTTCCAAAAGTAACCAACAGTTGGTTCGTTACGCTCACGCCCAGGCGCCATTTCTCGTCAACTTATTACTCTACCTCACTCATTTTTAGCGCCCCATCTATGAGCCTAGGGCCCTCATTGTCAATTAACTTATTTATGTGCAAATATTTCCATGAGAGCTTCTGCTTCCCTCCGACGGCTCGGAGTTACCAGCTTTGGCATCACCTTACAAAACTCAAAGGAGTGCCATCTCGGTAGGTAGCATTATCTGTACTTGCTGGTAAAGTTCTGCGTCGAGAGGATATGGTATGGTCTGCTAAGCGTGAGGTGGTCTGGTGAGAGGTCGTTTTTGCAGGTATATCTCCGCTTTTTGCCATCTTTGTCGCTTGGAACCGGCCCGATATTCTTCCACGCTGCCATAATTCTTAGAAATCCGATCGGCAACTTGA
>NW_016232065.1:0-1213 GCF_001687245.7 Rhagoletis zephyria | reverse complement strand
ATTTTAGTCCATTTATAAAAGCGTGGTACATTAAAAAGTTTTTTTTTAACTTATTTTATACTTTTTAGTCTTGTCTGTTTAAAATTTCGCAATAGATACTAAAATAATTTNTATGCCTACATATGTACATACATACATATAGCAGCAATTAATTTCATTTAAAGAAATGGCGTGTCGTCCATTTCCGCTGTAGTGCATATTTTTAACTTCTTCTGGCGAGGCGACATCTATCTCTAGAGTTTTTCTAACTGTATGTCTTTGATATGATACCTACGACGAGGTTAATATCTAGACTAGGTTTGCCAATATACCTTTGCTATATTTATAGTATGGTGGTCTGGACATACAACATTGCAAGTTGATAAAAGCGTTGTAAAAAGAGAACCATTTTGAGATATGAGTGTTTTTACTCTCTAGGAGATAATTTACATAATTCACATACGCGGTTTTGCATTATCTTGATACGCGGTTTTGAACATTAAACGACGAAATATTTATACATACATTTTCTTGTACTTTCATCTCCTTTTCGGCTTTATTTTTGAAATTTTTAATTCTAATTTTAAAATTCCATCCCTGGCACCATCCTTTTTGAAAATCTGTTAAGTTGTGTGTAAACACTTTATGGTTTTGGACTAATTCGGGATTTTCCAGACTTCCTCAGGATTTTCAGAATTTTCGGGGCTACTTAAAGAATTTTAGTCTATTTCAGGATTTTTGGACTATTTCGGGATTTTCCGTGTTCTCGGGACTACTTCGGGACTTTTGGACTATTTCAGAATTTTTGGACTATTTCGGTATTTTCCGGACTACTTTGAGATTTTCGGGATCCTCGGGACTAATTGGGGATTTTCGAAACTTCTTTGAGATTATAGAAATCTTCGGGATTACTTCGGGATTTTTAGACTTTTTCGGGATTTTCGAGACTACTTTGGGATTTTCGGGATCCTCGTGATTTTCGAGACTATGGGATTTTTGAGACTTCTTCGGAAGAAGTCTCGAAAATCCCGCATAATTCCCGAAATAGTCCCAAAAATCCCGATATAGTCCCGAGAATCCCGAAGTAGTCTCGAAGATTCCCAAAATCGCGAATAGTCCCGAAAATCAATAAAAATATCGATAAATAAGTCGATAACCAAATCGATAAAAGTATCGATAACGAAATCAATAAAAATATCGATAGTAAAATCGATACCCAAATCGATAATAAAAT
>NW_016232064.1:0-1213 GCF_001687245.7 Rhagoletis zephyria | reverse complement strand
GTCAACTCATTTATACATTTGTATGTATAGATACTGTATTCATTTGTGCCTATACATACAGCTGGAGTGCGTACGAATGTCACGTACAACCGTATGGAAATACCCATCTGTTCCCCCCAGATACATTCACATAACTTCTCATATCTACATATTTAGTACATATGCATGTGGGAATATTCCTTTGGCGATTAAACACTGTGTCTAGAACCATGGACACTCCTAAACAATTTTACAAATGAAACATAGCACAACAATTGTTCAATGTAAAGGCGTAGGGTTAACCTCGCAGGTGTGCATAGTAGCCATTTGAGCTTTGTAGGCACAAACTTTGCATATGTATATGTGTACATACTTATTGATGTACATACGTGTTTGTACATAGATACATATGTACATATATGCGTCTAAAAGGAATTTTCTTCCTAGGAAACAGTCTTCCCCTGCAGGGAAACCGCGGACTAGTGAATAAAATTTCTAGTTCCGTACTAGGTCTTTATCACCAAAAAGGAACTAGTCCGACAGGAACTAGATCCCCACCAGTCCAAAATCGGCGAAAAGTGGTATTTTTAAAAACTATTTTTTTTCAGTTTTTTTTCACTAGAAATCTATATCTCAAGTGACGAATTTAGAACAAGTGCGGAACTATCGAATAAGGGATGCAGCGGGGGGCCTGTTTACTTTACATAGATATGTGTTCGGTGGCTTTTTCGTTCAAATACGATTCTATTCTGTGCTTCGCAGATGCTTTTTCATAGCTTGGTAATACAAAACTAAAATTTGTGGTAATAAATATTTCAACATCTTGGGACCGTCTGTAATCCTAAGAAATAACAGCGAGCACCTCTGCAAACTCAGCTACAGCTAAAGGTATGTAAACGTACATTTCTTAAAATCATTCAAACAAATTTAATTTCAAATTGAAAGCACATTTCTTCCAAAATAACTTAAAACCGCACACACGGAAGAACCAAAAAGATTGAAAAATCATGATGCTTTTTTCTTTCGCCTGTCGATTTTAGAACTGGTTCGGAACTGTAGAATTTAGAACTAGTTCGGAACTATCGAAAAAGGGATGCAGCTGGGGGCAATTGACACTTTCTAGGACATCGCCATNCCCTACAACATACATATGTATATGTATGCACATGTATTGGGTCCATCCATTTTTCCCTAATAACAGAATGATGTCAATCTGTTCGCACACGTTTGCAAT
>NW_016232063.1:0-1213 GCF_001687245.7 Rhagoletis zephyria | reverse complement strand
CGGCTTCTTTATTAGCGATTCCACCACCACCACCACTGCTGCTGATGCTCCACAAAAACGCCATTAGTGGAATCTTCTGAATTATGTAATTCTAAAGAGAGCGAAGCAGAGCTCCATTTTACTGGCTGGCAATTGATTTTTTGCTGATGCTTCAGCTTCGCCTGTCCTCTTCTCCTTCCTCTATGCTTTTAGGCTTCAAGCCGCTTCAACTTTCTCTTTAGCTTCGATTGCCGGCCACGAGTGTGCGCCGCTGAGAGTGCCAATGCCAGTGCCACCACCACTGCATCCTCTCTGTTCATTTTGCTATTCTCCTCTGCAAATGCTGCCATTGAAATTGATTGCCCCACCACCATAAAACTCACTCTCTCTTTATTGAGCTGACGCAGAATCGAATTCGGAGTTTGAAGTGCTAGCTACATTGGTGCTATCCTCGAGTGTCGTTTTAGTGCCGAAACACTGTCCACTGGCTTTTGTTCTGTGCATGCAAATTCTGCAATTGCTCCCGATTCGAAGCTCTCTGATTAATCGAGCTCCGAGACTGACTGACTATCGAGAAAGTCGACTACTACTACTACTACTACTACTACTACTACTACTACTATTCCGCCGGGTCGATATACAGGGCCAATTGTCGCCTATTACGGAGAATCAGAAAAACACGGCGACTTGGCGATAAGTGTGTCTGCTGTCTGCAGTCTGCAGACTACAGACTGGGAAAAGCGGTCCCAATTGTGCTGCTGCCTAGAGACGGGCACACGAGCCATTGAAGTCCTTTGGCACACACTTTGAATGCCCTTGCTCACTCTCACTGCCTGACGGTGCTAATCATTGCCATTGAATGGTGGCGGCGGCTATTCAGTGCAGTCAAATTCAAATTCTGTGTGGTGGTTTGCTTTGAAGGGAAATGTAGCAGAAAGGTTGATGATGCCTGACAGACGACGTCTCGTTGCTGCTGCTGCTGCTGATGATGATGATGCTTGGAACACTTTTATTGTTTTGTAGTTCGGACACTGTGTCTGTGCCACACCCAACTCTCAAATTCTCGTGAGTCAACTTCAGCCCATTCATCGATCAAACGTCACAGTGTGTTTTTCAGTCCCTCTCTAGAATCTTCCAACCCTCCAGCTCCAGCTCTCTCTTATTCTCTAATTCCACTCAAGAGTCTCTCGAAGTCGAGTTGGGTCGAATTTGAATAGAAGAGCGGCAGCAGCAG
>NW_016232062.1:0-1213 GCF_001687245.7 Rhagoletis zephyria | reverse complement strand
TCAGTCAGACACAATTCCTAGTCAGCCAGTTGTTCCTTCAGTTGTTCACTAATGAATTGCGGCAATGCGTACGGCACAAGCAAGTGGCCGCTCAATGCTATCGTTGCCCTCTTTGCCCATCGAACCCAGTGGGACCACGTGAACCACTGCCGAAAAAAGATGACCGAATGCTACTGCTAAAGCGACAGAAGCAGCACGTACTCTTCGGCCCCTCGTGGCACACAGTCAGTCAGTCAGTCAGTCAGCGAGTCTGTGAGTGAGCATCGCAGTCCGTGTCAAATTGGATAGTTACTTGCTTGCAGAGGCGCGAAATGGAAATGGTAATGGTGCAAGGCCATGACCTGACTGAACGCCGATTGAACGCCGGCACAGTGAGGCGAATTGATGTTTTTCCCCAGTTAGTCTTTCTCAGTTTAGTTCACCAGCACCACCACCACCACCAATTGCCTAAACTGATTCGGAGTAGTGCTCTCCAGCGCAGTGCTTTTGTCCCCCTGCCGCTGTTGTGCTCTTTGTGCGTCCCAGTTGGCCTGTTGAAGTACAACAACAGCAGCAGCAACAGCAGAAAATGGTCTGTCGCGTAATGAAGGCAATTAATTGGAAGAGCCCTTACAATTACAATATGTGTGTGTGTGTGTGTGTGCGTGGACGAACAGCGACGACGATTCGATCCACACAGCATCGCCGGCCATTGCCGGCACTGAGTGCTGCCAGTGAGCACCAAGTTTGTCTGCCTAAGAGTGAGTGTATGTGTGTGTGTGCAGTTGAATATAATAACCATCGACGTCCGGCGTCGGTGGTGGTAGTGCAAGTGGTAATGGTGGTGGTGGTGGTGGAAGGCAGTGTTGGCAGCGAAGAGTTGGTTGCACAGGTGGCAAACTGCTTGACCTTGAAAGAGACCTTGAATGGTAATGATCGAGTTGGTGGTGGTGGTGGCTGTGCTGTGACTGGCTNAGAGACCTTGAATGGTAATGATCGAGTTGGTGGTGGTGGTGGCTGTGCTGTGACTGGCTGCTGTGTGTTCTCTCTGAAGCAAACGCGCCAGGCGCGAGCGCGCACTCAGAACGCACAAGAGCTGAAACACTCACTTTGACGACGCCAGACGGAGAAAGAGCGAGAGAGGGAAAAAGAGTTCCGAAGACCTTTTTCTCTTCTTCTTCTTGCATATGGTCAACCAGCTAATAGTATTTTTGCCAATGTGTTTGTGCGTGTG
>NW_016232061.1:0-1213 GCF_001687245.7 Rhagoletis zephyria | reverse complement strand
ACCTTCTTACATCTCTTTCATCTAGCATTGTGATAAATATTTCAATTAAATTATGAATTAAATTGAACTTGATTTTTCAAACACGTAGCAACCCTCCTAAATAAAGGTCTTTTAGTAATTCATCTAAATATTTTAATATTATATTGAATGTAACTTTTTAAACAGGTGGCAACCCCCATCAAACATAAATGATTAAAGTAAATATTTCTTAACACTCTTTCGTTACACTCTCGTATTTTAATGTTTCATATAACTTTTATACAAGTTAATTGAATTCAGCTTTTCAACCAAGTGGCAACCCTATTTAAAATATTGTCTTAAATAACCTTCGTCTGACATCGGATTCATATTCAATAATCTAATGAATAAAGATAATTTTGATTTTTTGAACATGTGGCAACCCTCTAAATATAGGTCGGAAATAAAGCCTTGTCAAACCCATTTCGAGTGATACAAAGATTTTAATATTTCATTAAACTTATTAAATAAATTAAATTTAACTTTTCAAGGGGGCGGCAACTCTCTTTAAACACCTCAAAAATATTGTTAGTGTTAAAGCTAAAGATTTCTTACACTCTTTTGTTTGGCATATTTTAGTACCTCATTGCCTATAAGTCAACTGAATTCGACTTTTCCTTCTTAAGCTCCTTTCGCCTCGCTCTCACATTATGATACATTTTACAATCACCTAATTCAAATTGAGAATGGAAATCATTGCATCTTTTAGGCTCATCAATATTACACAGTTACGTCCNTGATTTTGAAAAGCTTTCAAATTATTCGTTGGTTTTAACTTCCCCACTATCTACACAATAGAATAGTCCGTAAATGCGTTCGTGTATAATGAGCAAAAGTACGCTACTCTTACTAATAATTCTATTAGTTCAGATAAGAACGTGTACAAATTTGTAAAAATACATACATATACAACTAACCATATACTCACACACATATCTTAATTTCAAGCAAACGACGTCTTCCAATTTTCATAGAAATTTTCAGTCAATTTCCTGGGCTATGGTACCCTTAAGTTTGGACCACTTCATCACATTTTAAATTGAAGTATGTTTGCATACATGCAGAAATATTCATAAAAACAAATATATGTACTTACGTACATACACACATACGAATACCTACGAGCTCTACACATGAAGTTGGTGGTGTTAAGTAAAACTAACATTTCTTTCATACAACTGCACATTAATGCTAA
>NW_016232060.1:199-1216 GCF_001687245.7 Rhagoletis zephyria | reverse complement strand
ATTACAAAATGAAAAGTCAAATTAAAGAGCTGGGATTATACATATATGTACACAGGTTTTATTTCTTGAAGTTAAAACATTTTTAGCTGTACAGGGAGATTTGAAATATTAGCACATTTCAGTCCATTCTTTTTAGAATTTTATAAAAGTAATAACTAATGTTTAAAATTTAATTTGGATAAGAATAAAATAAATAAATAGTTCGAGCAGTTATTAAATATTCTTCATTTTTTTCTATAACTTGTTGATTGATAATAGAAATTAATCAAATAATTATATTATTGAGTACTTTCGCTTTAAGTTTCAAAATCAAAAAGTGGTTTTTTGCGTTTGCTGACAAACGCAATTTTTAAGTTAATATGCTTTGCTATCACACACATTAAAAATGTACTGCATTTTCACTATTGCTGCCTAACGCGTTACAACAATTGCCCATGCGGTGTTGATACCACTGTTATCAATATTTTAGTTATCACACTATGTGGTAAAATGTTGTGGCTTGCAACAAATGCTATCTTTTGGCTTCTGCTATCATAAGTTTTGTTTTCTTTTTGTTTGTGGTAACTCAACAATTGTCAGACAACAAGCAATCGCGTTTTGTTCAGCATTTCAAGGGAGAAAACTAGGTACAAACACGTACATATGAATGGATGGATGTATATACCCTGCAGTGAAACCCCAAACTAGTCAGGAAAAATACTAGTTTACAACAAGAATTTCCTGACTGAAACCGAAATACAGTGTTATCTGGCTGGAGTGAACACCCGGTGCTACGAACACCTCGAAAGAGTGAACATGAAAATTTTTCCATTGAGTACTCTATTGAGTGAACAATTTTGTGTATTTGTGAGTGAACAAAATTTAAAACCAATTCCTTCCAAATTCAAAACTGTAACGACAAATTTAATAACAAAAGGGTTAATCCCTTCGCCAGGCCGATCCCGTAAATCCCGTATCAGGGATCTCAACTCGGAGATTCGGCAACTAGTGAACGTACATAAGCGGAAGAAGTGGGAA
>NW_016232060.1:0-189 GCF_001687245.7 Rhagoletis zephyria | reverse complement strand
GGTGTGAGCAAGCTTTGGTCAACCGTGAGGTGATTGTCCACCGGGGAAACCGTCCAACAAAGGAGAGTCTTCTCGCCCGATAGCTATATAGAACTATTCAAGTGACGCTACTAGAAGACAAACGGTTGGCTGCGAAATATCTGAGTGGTCGTCAGTGATCTTTAGAGACAAATCGTGCAAACCTAGGAA
>NW_016232059.1:0-1213 GCF_001687245.7 Rhagoletis zephyria | reverse complement strand
TGTAAATATTGTGGGCATTCACAACTGCCTGGTTATCTGGTTGGAAATTGTTATTGTCCAGCATATTTAATTGTTGTGAACTGAATAAAAAAAAAATAACCAAATAGCTCAATAGCCAGGCAGTTGGGAACACCCACATTGCATTTATTTTTTAGATCTTTTATGAATTTGATGCCATTCCATACGGAAAATAATTTTTGTCTTCTTAAATTTTTCATTTACACCCAGCCATTTTCGTAATCACTTCATTTTTAAATTTTTTTAATTGTCCCCAATTCTTTAACATTTTTTATTTTTTAAAGTTTCTTATTTTTTTTTAATTTTTCTTTCTTTTTATATATTTTTTTGTTAGTTCAGTTTTTCTGTTAACTTATTTATTTTTTACCTGTTTGTTACATTAACTTTTTATATTCTTTAATTTAATTTTTTATATTTTTCATTAATTATTTTTTTTAATTTTTGGTTAATTCTTTAATTTTGCATTTTGTGTAATTATTTCGGTAAATTGATTTTTGCAATTTATGCTAATTGGCCAACCTTTTGAATACTTTTTTAATTTTATGCATGTAATATTTTATTTATAATTTTTGAAATTATTTTGGAAAATTTTTTTATTTCAAATAAAAATATTTGGGATACTTAGTGGCATTTTCTCACCTGGTTTTAAAATTTACCTGCCCTTTAAACACATTTTTCGGAACAAAATTTCTGTTTAAAGAGCAGATAAGCAGACTTTTAAAACTTACTTGAGAAAACGGCCCTTAGATTTCTTAGTGTTTTTGGACTATTTTCAATAATTCCTTCAAGGTGTTTTAAATTTTAAAAGTTAAGAATTTCAATATGGACATATAGTTTAATTAGTTTGTGTTTTATTGCTCCAAACTTCTTTTTTAATTATTAAATTGTGATTTCATATTTTTTTGTTAGTTATTAAAATAAATTTTGTCAGTTTATCTNGTTTTCATAACCACTTTTATGTTTTTTTCATTTCTTATGTTAATATTTTCTTTGACCTGAAACAAGTTCGGGGTATCAAAATTCCACATACAAGGGGTTTCAAACGTCTCGATAAATGTGTATTTCTCCAAGTCAATGCTCGACAAGAAATTACTATATCTTCCCTCAATTCGTTCTTTTGGTGCGTTGAACGTTTGTGTTGCAATAAAATATAACAGCAATAATAAATATAATAAAACATACACACACACAACCA
>NW_016232057.1:0-1213 GCF_001687245.7 Rhagoletis zephyria | reverse complement strand
CTGCGAGAAAATTTTGTTGCATTCTTAAGGTTATGGTGAAATTATACCAGGTGTAGTAATAAGAGCGAGAAGAACGATTTGACACAAACTTATTTGAAAATTTACCTTTAAAAATTTCTATAATATAGCCGAATGTCAAGAAAATAAAGCGAGAGAGCTATTTCATTACTTCCAGAGACATAACTGTTATAAGAGAAAATAATACATACAAATTTTTCGAGTCATCTATAATTGTTATTTGAGAATGTATATTATAAAAGACCTTTCATAATAATTATCAAAGAGATAAATATTTTTAAGTCTTTAAAGATTCTTATTTTAAGACTTATATTATAAAAGTCTTTTCATAATAATTATAAGGGCGAAAAAAATTGTTAAGTCTTAAAGGACGGTGCTTGTTCAGGGCCATTTAGGGATTGTTGGGGCCCAGTTAAGGGCTAAAAGTCTTTCAAGACTTAGAAATATTTATCTCAATGATAATTATTTAATAAGATTTCATAATATAAATCTCAAAATAAAAGTCTTTGCAAACTTAATAATTATTATTTGAAAAGACTTTTATTATATAAGTCTTAAAATAGTTATCGATGACTTAAAAAAATTTTCTCGCACATAATCAAAATACTTACGAAAATTCGGACGAGTTTTTTAAAATTCCACCATGAAATAATTATTATTCCGGGTCTCTGGTTACTTCACCTGTTTATAATTTCACCATGGTTAAGGTTTTTCACGAAAATTTNATTATAGGGACGATTCGATCTTCTCTAAATTGTTTCCGGATTTTCGAAAATAGTTCGCGACTTTCGAGACTATTTTGGGAGTTCCGAAATTTTCGTGACTAGTCCGAGACTAGGTGAGTTCAGAAAGGTGAGTTTTAACTATACAAAATTCTATACAAAAATTTCAGATTTTCGATTCTCAGTTGAATTGAATTCCGTTGCATTTAAAACAAGAAATAAACTACAAGTTCAATCCTAAACACAAAAAACACAACAAATCAAACAAAAGTCCAACCGGAACAGATAAGCTAAAAGCTTTTTATAGCAGTTAAAGCGATTGATTTATTTTTTATAACTAAAAATAAATAACTCTTGGCGGCTCTTTGATAAGTGGCCCAATTATTTTCAGTCCCTGCTAGTTTCTGACTAACACATATGCTGTAGTAGCTCCCCCAACATCGTTAAACCGTGTGGGGAATTTGTTGTATGTC
>NW_016232056.1:0-1213 GCF_001687245.7 Rhagoletis zephyria | reverse complement strand
TCGGCCGCGCTTAGGGATTATAACCCTTACTAATTAGAACTCTCCTTTCGGTGTTGAGGGAAAAGAGGGACAGAAATATTTTTGCGCAAATCTTCTCTCTGCTTATGGAGTATATCCCTTAATAAGTAAACCTCTTCTTTCTGTGTTGTCGGAAAGGATGGAATAGAAGTATTTTTGCGCAGAACTTCTCCCTGCGTAGGCGGCCTTCGGCCGCGCTTAGGGATTATATCACTTACTATGTAGAGTTCTCCTTTCTGAGTTGCCGGAAAAGAGTGGGCGGTAGTATTTTTGCTCAGAAATTCTCTCTGCGTAGGCGGCCTTCGGCCGCGCTTAGGGATTATATCCCTAACTATGTAGAACTCCCTTTCCTGTGTTGTAGGAAAGGATGGAAAAAAAAGTATTTTTGCGCAGAACTCCTCTCAGCGTAGGCGGCTTCGGCCGCGCTTAGGGGGTATAACCCTTACTATGTAGAGTTCTCCTTTCTGTGTTGCAGGAAACGAAGGGAGAAAGTATTTGTGCGTAGAACTTCTCTATGCGTAGGCGGCTTTTCGCCGCGCTTAGGGATTTTAACTCTTACTAAGTAGGACACTCCTTCCTGTGTTGCCCGAAAAGAGGGGGCGGAAGTATTTTGGCGCAGAACTTCTCCCTGTCTAGGCGGTCTTCGGGCGCGCTTAGGGATTATATCCCTTACTAAGTAAACCTCTTCTTTCTCTTTTGTCGGAAAGGATGGAAAAGAAGTATTTTTGCGCAGAACTTCTCCCTGCGTAGGCGGCCTTCGGCCGCGCTTAGGGATTATATCCCTTACTATGTAGAGTTTTCCTTTCTGTGTTGCCGGAAAAGAGTGGGCGGTAGTATTTTTGCTCAGAAATTCTCTCTACGTAGGCGGCCTTCGGCCGCGCTTAGGGATTATATCCCTAACTATGTAGAACTCCCTTTCCTGTGTTGTTGGAAAGGATGGAAAAAAAAGTATTTTTGCCCAGAACTCCTCTCAGCGTAGGCGCCTTCGGCCGCGCTTAGGGGGTATAACCCTTACTATGTAGAGTTTTCCTTTCTGTGTTGCAGGAAACGAAGGGAGAAAGTATTTGTGCGTAGAACTTCTCTATGCGTAGGCGGCTTTTCGCCGCGCTTAGGGATTCTAGCTCTTACTAAGTAGGACACTCCTTTCTGTGTTGCCCGAAAAGAGGGGGCGGAAGTATTTTGGCGCAGAACTTCT
>NW_016232055.1:0-1213 GCF_001687245.7 Rhagoletis zephyria | reverse complement strand
ACAGCAGCGAAGGACTCTGAAGGTGTCGTGCGATTGGTTGGATCCCATTCCTGCGAACTGCGTGAGGACCGGGTACATCCCGAAGGCTTGGAGTTCAGCCCGAAGGACGGAAAAGGCGCACATGTTTCCCCTAAGTATTTTAGGTCAATCAGTCCCTCTTTGTTTTTTCTAAAAACTCTAGAGAGACTAATAGACCTCTGCATAAGAAACGCGATTGCTTGTGACTGTCTTTCAAGAGCTCAGTATGCTTATTGCAAGAAGAGGTTGGTGAATATCGCCCTGCATANTCGCCCTGCATACATTGGTAAAGTGGTCATAGGAACTTTTCACGCATAAAGATTATGCAGTAGGGGCCTTCTTCGATATCGAGGGGGCCTTGAACAATGTCCCACCAGAGGCAACAGTCGATATAAATATTTATAATCAGGGGGTCGAAACCAACCTAATAAGGCTTATCTACAGCTCACTACCGCGAATAGAACTGTCGCGGCGGAGTGGGGACGCGCCTGCACTCAATGCAGAGTCATTTGGAGCACTCCACAAGGTGGTGTTCTCTCTCCCCTGCTCTGGATTGCGGTTGTAAAAGACCTTCTAGAGAAACTGGATAAAGTGGGCTGTCGGGTGATCGCCTATGTAGATGATGTGGAAATTTTGGTTAAGGGACGATTTCTAGACACCATTTTTGTTCTGGCTCAGGGTACCTGAACCAGGTAACTAGGTGGGCGATCAACGGCGGCTGTCGTGGAAGCCTAATATTGAGGTAAGGTAAGAAAGGTGTCGGTTGCCTTGTACTTCTGTAGGGGTCTCTCGCCCAAATTAATTCATTAGCTCTAGGAAACCAGATTTAAGCTTATATTGTTTCAGGGAGCCCTTCTCTGGTTGAACTTACTAGAGAAGGCTACACTTGTACACCACACCTACACTGGCGCTTAACATACATATGTTGAACACGGCGCCTGCGGATATTGCAGACAGAATTGTCGCAGCACGATCTGCTATTGGGCTTAGGGGAACCGGGTCCTTTCGTGACATAAAAAAGGAAAAGATGTTTCTCTGCTGCAGCAAATGTTTTAATAGGGCACTTTTAAACATGTTACCTCTCAAGGGCTAGTGATGGGGGTTCTGACAGGCCATTANATTGTCGCATCACGATCTGCTATTGGACTTAGGGGAACCGGGTCCTTTCGTGACATAAAAAAGGAAAAGATGTTTC
>NW_016232054.1:0-1213 GCF_001687245.7 Rhagoletis zephyria | reverse complement strand
GAACTGCTGCCACCACCGCTCTTGGTGACAGTGCTGCTGCTGCTGCTGCTGGTGCAGTTCCTTTGGCTGTCAGGCGGCAGAGACAGTGCTGATTCTGGTGCTGATGCAGTGCCACTGTACGATTGCACCAGACGGAATAAGCAGGTGAAGTGTGTGTAGACAATTTTGTGTGTGTGTGCCTTTCTGTTTGTGCTTAAGTTGCACTGCCTTTGTCGTCGCCTTTGTTGTCGTCGCGAGCTGTGTGCCCGTGCTGCAGAGCCGGTGAATGCGGATCACACTGCGCGCACACACTCACACCGAAGGTAGGAAATCTTTCCATTTTGGGTGGCAATCCACTGCGTGCACTCTTTTGTCTCTTTTGCACTGGCCCGAGCTGGACCGAGTGAACGTACAACATTAAACGCGAGCACTTTTGCTGCAGCAGCATTAAACGCGAGCCCCAGTTTCCTGTCTGCTGCTGCTGCTGCTGCTGCCGCCCCAGGGTCAGGCCAACTTTGGCCTTGTTCTGCACTGCAGTGGTGGTGGTGGTGGTCAGCACTGTGTGCCCTTCGAATGGAATAGCACACAGTCTGGCTCACTGTCGACTGTGGCGACGCTACTCACGCGAGTAGTGGAGTGCACTGTGCACTCTGTGTCGCTTTGTGCACTCTTCAGCGACGGTGGCCCATCCGAGGAGGCTCCTCTCTCCTTTCTCATAGGTCGCGAGTTCTTTCTCTTCGCTTCTTCGCTTCTTTCATTCGTATTCCATTCTCTCGCCATGTTGACATGACCAGTGCGCGCGTATGAGCAGTGGCGCGGCGTACTTACCACCACCACCATCAGCAGCAGCTATCACAGTCGTCAATCTAATCCCTAATCAAATCAATCGTGCTAACTCTTTACTGTTTTGACAGTGACATTCTTCTTGTGCGCCTTCATCTTCATCTTCTTCTTCCGAAGAAGGATTGAGAAGATTGATTAGGCACTGTCTGCCACTGGCGCCTGTCGGTGCATATCATCATCACCATCATCATCACCCATCGCCATCAGCCATCAGCCATCACCATCAGCAGGACGGTAGCGTTCGCTCCATTCTTCAGCTTCAGGCTCAATTGTAAGTTCTTTTCGCCATTCTTTTTACGCAACCCTCGCCTTAACCACAGCAGCAGATGGTAAAGAGGCGACAGCAATCTCAAGAGCACTGTGTCCATTAGAAACAGTGTGCTTGCTTGCT
>NW_016232052.1:0-1213 GCF_001687245.7 Rhagoletis zephyria | reverse complement strand
AAAAAAAAAAAATACATGCGAAAGCAAAGACCAATGAATTCAATGACCTTTCCCATCCGACTATAGGGCTCCTCAGAGAAGCCTTTTTNACGTCAAAAAAAAAAAAATACATGCGAAAGCAAAGACCAATGAATTCAATGACCTTTCCCATCCGACTATAGGGCTCCTCAGAGAAGCCTTTTTAAATTAACTCTATACAAAATTATGGCTAATAATACAACAAAAACTCGAAAAAATTTTATTTCCCAACTTTATGCAAATTTTCATTAAAAACTTTCACCCCTTAAGAAATCTTTTTATATATTTTTTAAAGGGTAACAAAAACGAAAACAAAACAAAAAAAACGTCCGCAATGCTTAAAATATATACACATCTGTATCTGTTTATACTGCGACCCTTTTGATTTTAATCAAATAATCCTTTTTAATGCCGGCTTGAGGTCAGGGTGTTATTATTATTTGATATATATACATCTAAAAAATAAATTCCATTATGCTGGATTTCCTCTAGGCCTTAAATGGTAAAAATTACAAATGACAAAGTTGGGCATTAAAAACATATCGTGTCGTTATGTAAAAAAATAGTCATTAAGTTCATTTCCAACTCGCATTTTTTTTAAATGGCTTACATTTTTTGTCATTTCAATGCCAGGTGGAAATTCGGCATTAAACCTCTAATAGAAGTGTTAAAAAACAAAAAAAAAGGCATTAAATGAAAAAACTTGAACCACTCCGTTGGGCACTAAACACTACCCCTGGCATTGTGTTTGTTTCCACATAGCATTTTTAAAATGACAAAAAATGTCTCCTTTGCCTGGCGGAAATTTGGTTAAAGAATTTATGAAGTTTCTGTTGAATGATCATTGTCTTAGTATGGAAACACCTTATCTCACACCTTTTTTCATATATAGAAACCGTTATAAACAATATATGTATGAATGTTTAAAAAATTACTTACATATGTACAATAAGTGTTTGGTCACATCGCTGTATTTTGTTTCTTCATAAAAAATAAAGTAAAATACGTTATTTGACAAATTATATGAATCTTGGGAGACTGATTTACTTTTTGACGATTCCTTCCTCCTTCGATTATCTTTATTTCGATCTAACATCTCTAATGCTTATTAGCTTAATCTGATTATCTTTTTCATTTTTATCTCAGTAAAGCCCTGTATGCAGCTCTCAAGAAAACGGTTAAGAAAAAATTGCCA
>NW_016232050.1:0-1213 GCF_001687245.7 Rhagoletis zephyria | reverse complement strand
GGGCATCACAACAAACCTCATTGGCGCCACCCTGGTCGACCTTCGGTACATCTACTCGGCCAGTCTGAACGCCATCGCCTACCTGCCGATTGCCTACGGTCTCGGGTACCTGCTCGGCTCACAGGCGCCACTCCTCTTCCGCCTTGTCCCCAGGCAGCTGCTGCTGCTGCTGGCGCTGTTGATTTGCGCGGCGACCACCGCTCTGATGCCCCACTACGGCAGTCTGCAGGTGACGCTGGCGATGCTGGTGCTGAATGGCGTCTGCAGCTCAGCCTGGGACTCCTCGGTCATTCTCTGGCTGGTGGAGATGTGGCCATCGCCGCCGGAGGCGGGCGGGGGCAACTCTCCGGTCATTCACGGCGGAAATAGTGCCTACGGAGCGGGAGCCATTGCTGCGCCCCTGCTAGTCTCCTCGTACGTTTTTGGCGAGGCGAACTTTACCACACTGATTTCCAGTGATCATCAGCAGGAAATCATTCCGCTAACGGCAGCCTATCGAATCGCCTCCCTTTCAATTCCATTTGCCGTGGCCGGAGCACTTCAAGCAGTGGTGCCCTGCTTCTTCTTAATCTTCTACTTTGTACGGCGGTACCGGTATCCGGAGACAGCTCAAAGTGGGGGCAGGAAAACCGCCATCAGCTATCAGCTGGTGGTTAATGAGGCTGAGGATGAGGAAGATGAGGATGAAACGAGCGATGAAGCAGATGATAAAGTGGACGGCAAAAAACTAATAATAGAAAAAGATAAAACTGAGATTGAAAAAAATCACCACCACCACCGAAAAACCCTCATCTCCCACCGGCGGACCAAAATCTACCTCTGCGGACTGATGCTGAGCTGCTACGCCACCGCTCGCATCGGCCACTTCAACTTCAGCACCGCCCTCCTGCAGCACCTGCCGGGACTTTCGGTGGACGCGGCCACCGCCGCCCACGTCCTTTCCATACTCAGTGCCGCCTATATGACCGGCCGCCTCACTTCTGCGCTGATCAGCTTCAAGCTCTCCCCCGACGCCCTACTGACCATTCACCTGTCCATCCTCCTGACGGCCATCTCCGTGCTGACCTTTGGCCGCGACGACNTTCCATACTCAGTGCCGCCTATATGACCGGCCGCCTCACTTCTGCGCTGATCAGCTTCAAGCTCTCCCCCGACGCCCTACTGACCATTCACCTGTCCATCCTCCTGACGGCCATCTCCGTGCTGACCTTTG
>NW_016232049.1:0-1213 GCF_001687245.7 Rhagoletis zephyria | reverse complement strand
AAATTTTTATATGAGAATTGAAGCCGGTTTGGTTTTTTGCTTAAAAAGTACTTGTCTTTTTTTTAAAGTTCTATGATTTTCGGTGAGCTTTAATTTCTGACTTTAGGGTGGTACGTTAGGGTGAGAAGGACTGAGATCTGCTGGGTTAGTACTACAACGGGGTACTTGAGGTCAATTAACTTTCGAACACTAAAATTATTACCTCCAAAAATACTTTTTTTTCCAAATTTTCTTGCCAAAATACTGTACTGTACTTTTGCTGGTACTGTCTAATGTGTGTATATGTATTTGTATCTTTATATTAAGCGTCGACGGGAGTGGTTTGCCATTATTTCGGTCACTAACATATTGTACCGAACATTAAAAAAAAAAAAACAGAAAAACAAAAAGCGATAATAAACACGTCTCGTCCAGTCCGAAATATGCGAAATAATAAGTAAAAAATTAAAGCCAAGTATTTTGGCTATGAATTTTCGGAACTGACTTTCAGACAGAAATCAGAAAAAAAAATTCAATACAAGCTCGATCGATCGTGAGTATTTGGAAATGTTTTGAAATGCATTTGAAATGCAACGAGTTTCTAAACACAAAAATTGCACGCAAATGAAATGAACGCTAACCGGAAGAGGGCAGTACGCGTGCTTTTTTGTGAGTTTCGAAAATATGCATGTATGTACATNTATTGAACATTTGTGTGTTAGTATGGGTTTTTAGAACGGCCGGATCATGGACGAACACACACACACACGCCCATTTCGGGCACAATGAACTTTTTACGTTCACTTATTGTCGATTTCAAAATACGCCAAACTGCATACTTACATAAATACTTCTGTAGTACCTATGTATCTACTATATGGATATGTGTATTTATTTGGTAGTTGAACAAATTTCGCAAGTTGGGAAAATGTTTAATTTTTTATACGAATATACATACACTCGCTTTTGAGCATTTAATTAATTTTTGATTTTTTTGTTTCACTTAACTATGAGGTAATTCTCCTTCGCCGCTACTTTCACTCTTTTTTTTCAAATTGCTTGATTCTTGATTCGCTTATTTGCGAACGTTTTTCAACTGCTTGCCACAATCGCGTACCTACACACAAGATCACGCGTACATTTTGTATATAATTTTGTAAGTAGGTAAGTATGTAGGTACATACATATGTACATACTTATGAACAAGCACACACTTTTTGTTTCCACTTTTAGA
>NW_016232048.1:0-1213 GCF_001687245.7 Rhagoletis zephyria | reverse complement strand
CTTGAAACTCAAACTTTTTCTAGACAGGCGTTTCAGCAAATTAAAAGTTTAACCACAATAGTAAAAAAGAGTTAACCGTTAATGAGACAAAAATGTTAATGTGATTGCAGTTGTGGTAATTAACGACAAAGAAACTCATTTTTTGCTATTTAATCAGTTTGTAGTTTTTTCTATTAGCAACAAAATTTAAATAAATTTTTTTAAATTATTAACACTTGATGATGGGTGAAAAGGCAGATCTAGAAAACAGTTTTTAAACACATGTTTTATAAAACAACTTTTTGATTTTTTCCTGTGAGATCAAGAACCGTACATCGGCTGTTGAAACCATGCAGACAAACACCACAATGCACAAAAAAAAGGAATTTGCAGACACTTTTTTTGGCACTGTTGTTCAGTGCCATTAACTTTTATTGCCAATATCAGCACACACACACACACTAACTGCAAGAAGGGAAAACGAATGAGAAGCCTAAAAAGGCACAGACACATACTATTTGCTGAGATCATATTAAAGATGCAGGGTGAAGAGCACACATTCACAGACATTCCACTTGCAGTTTGGCACCACTTGCACTACTACCACTTTCACCACAAAGAACACAAAAACCAAGAAGAAATAGAAGCAACAAAAGAGCAATGATGATGCGCCAGTCAGTGCTGCTTTGAACAGTTAACATGAACTTCATCTTCTTCTTTAGGACAGTCAAAGTTTTTTTCTCAGTTTCAAAACTGCACTGTTGGGGATTAGTTTAATTGCCCTTTGGTAGTTGTACAACGCCAATGTTGAATCAACAAGGAACAAAAAAATCAACAACTAGTAAGAGAGAAAAACGGCTCAAAAGTCGTATTTGTTCATTTATGTGTCACTGAAAACTGCGTACTAGGCAAAAAGTTGGCTACTCCATTTGGAGTTTGTTTAGGCTTTAGAACCAATTTATTCAAACTACTTACAATTCTCAAATACATTTGTAATTTTTAAAAATAACATCATTTATCTTTTTTTAACACAGATTAAACAAACCTTCAAGAGCAAAACTAAAAGTTAAGCCACCCCATCAGCTTCGATGATCGACCCGGTGACCAAGGCAGTGGTCGCCGTCGCCGTCGTCGTGGTCAGCCCTGGTCAACCCTGCCACTACCACCACCACTATGTTCAATCAGCAGTTCAGTCGGAGCGGCGTCGCCGACTCTGACAATCGGGTGGTGCTCA
>NW_016232047.1:0-1213 GCF_001687245.7 Rhagoletis zephyria | reverse complement strand
TCAGACAGTTCAAGCAAAGGGTTTTCTTCTTAGCAAGATCATACCTCTGTATTGGATCCATGGCGGTGAATTTTTCACATTTGAAGGCACTGTGTGTGGCGAGTTCATCGCATAGTGGGCATTTGTTGTTGCTCGATGACGTGACCAATGCTGAACTAACCTTCGATGAACGGGCTGGGGTTTTTGCTGCCGTGACCTTACCCGATGCGCTTCTGTTGGCCTTTACCATGTTAACTGTTTGGCAGCGTCGCTCAATGAACGAAGCTAGATCATCCCACGATGGAAGTTGGAGCGACGTATTTGCTGAATAATCACACTTGGCTGACACTTCTTCTTCCCATTTGAGCTGCATTTCATGATCCAACTTTGCCACGATGATATGGAGTAAAATCCCGTCAGCGATTTGACTGCGCGATGCCAATGACTGCATGGCACGTAGATGAGCGTTAATGGAATCGATGAATTCCCGAAGAGAAACGACGGTTGGGTGACTGAGTGCCCCATTATCGAAGATAGCTTGCAGGTGTGGTTGAAAAATATACCGCTTATTGTCATAGCGGTTAACAAGCAATTCCACCGCACGGTGATAATTTTCGTTCGTAACTCCCAACGACTGGATTAAGCGAAATGCGCTGTCAACTAAGCAAGAGCGCAGATATTGAAATTTCTCAATATCATCAAGTCCAGCATTGTTGTGCACAAGGACTTTAAACATGTTATAGAAGTCTAGCCACTCAGTATGTTTGCCGCTAAATTTAGTAAGCTGCAGCTTAGGCAAACTATGCCGGGCTGGCGGTGACGACGAAGAATTTAGTGCAGGGACTATGGTGCTACTGAGGCCATCACTTCTTCGAAGTACAGCTATACGTTCGACGATGGCACTTTTCACCTCACAAAGACTCTTCGAAGACGATGCGATGATCCAATTCAAATTGCGAGTCATCTAGAAACTCCAGCTCTGATTGCAAGCGCTCGAAAGTGGTGAAATTATGCTCGAGGAGCGCTAGCTTAGTCTCGAGTTGCGAGGGTGTCATGGCGTTAAGGTGAAGCAAGTTTTCACGTAGATCAGCAACTGGACGGCATAACTGTTCTCGCTGCAGCTCCTTAACGCGAATGTTGTTGTTGCTGCTTGCCCTTGGTGGTGTCGCCGCGTCGCCAAACTGGGGATCTGCTTTGCCCTCTGCATCCATTATCAAGGCAAGAATTTTTTATG
>NW_016232045.1:0-1213 GCF_001687245.7 Rhagoletis zephyria | reverse complement strand
TGCGAATTATTGTATGTAGTTGTTGTTCTTGTTTCATTATTATTTTTGAAGGAGTACTTAAATTTTGCTCCTCAGAGCTGACTTAAGGTAATAAGATGACTTATTACTAATTTAACGATGTGAGATGTCTTTTTATAGACTTTAAGTTAAAAAAGTCCTACAAACCTATAACCTAGCAACCTGCAACCTTGGCAACCTGCGGCCTACTGCTGAACAGATGGGCTCACAGACGGCTCAGCGGGCGCTGGGCGAATACTCCGAAATGCAAAGTTACAAGCTCCTTCTGGCCGGTAGTTGACCGCAGGTGGTCACGGGAGCTTCCACAGCTAGATAAGCGCCAGCTCTCGATTCTTAGAGGTGTATTAACCAGACATTGTCCTGTAGGGACCCAAGCGATGGGACTCAATATCGTCATGGATCCCTACTGCCGCAGCTGTCTTCAAGACGAGGTGGAATCATCTCAGCACTTCCTTCTCAAATGCCCTCGGTGCACCTCGGTGCGCATTTCATCAACACTGCCGAAAAGCTCTCCGGCGTAGATTTCTGCTGCCTGCGGAACGTTGTTGTGAGCGCCCAGCGATTAACGCAGCTACCGAAGAATACTGGTAGACAGGTTTTGATGGTTTGTGTGTGCAAACGAAAGACAGATTTTATATCTTGGTTAGCAAATTAATGGCTCCTCGTTATGTAATTCCATATTTCCATATTTTCCGCAATAAAACGAAAAAGGCAGAAATTCGTGAATTCTAAAAGCCGGAGCTGCTGGCGGACAGAAAAACAATTTAAAATTCTATCAGCAAAAAGCAGAACGACGAAATTACCGGGGTCCAGAACGCGCGAGGAAGATCGACACATGTCATATATTTGTCGATTTTAAAGCCGCTAAAAAAGGAGTTCGTATATGACACGATGTCTGTATCCCAATGAAACAAATACGGCAGTGTAAAATTACGTTCAGCGATATCACCAACTCTGTCAGAAGTGGGAAAGACCTCTTCGCGCCGTTTTAAGGCTAACGAGGTCTCGAGTAGAAGTGTTAGAAGCTCGAGTAGGGCTGTAGAACTAATTCGCTAAGGAAAAATTCTGTATAACAGCTACAAAATTTTGGTGTATGCCGATGACATTAAAATCATCGGCTGAAACAACTTCGTACTACCTTTTACACGTTGAATATGGAAGCAACGCTGGTGGGTCCGGAGGTGATTGAAGACAG
>NW_016232044.1:0-1213 GCF_001687245.7 Rhagoletis zephyria | reverse complement strand
TGCGATTAATGTTTCCTATTGTTTGCTGTTTTTGTTGCGATCGTTTTTTACTCCCTCATTGTTGCTCGATTCTTTGCGAGTCCTTTTTTCATACATATGCACCTACTGCGGTGTGATTCTTGGCGACACCCTTCGCGTAGATCTATTAACTTTTCCGCTTCTTTGTAATGTAATTAGCAGAGATTATTTGCTGGAAGAATACAGCGTATAGGCATTTTCTAGAATTAAATACTCATTAAATGTTGCAAATTTCCTTTGGAAGCAACTCGAGAAATTTCTTCCGGAGTGCAAAAGGGTTTTAGTGAAGCTTATGGTTACATATCAGTTACAGTTGCTCGACTATACTCAAACCCTACTCTTGCGTCTGCGTTCATGAACCTTGAGCAACGTGAGCAACCCATGTGCGTGATATTGTAATCAAGCCGTGTGGTGCCTTGGATCACGCTAGATAAATAGAGCTTTAGTGGGACAGCTTGCTGTACGCGGTTTAACCGTAGATTGAGCCATAAAAATATTTCATAATTCTAGCTACATATTACTTATATGTATCATTTTTATTACAAATTGCAGTTCATAGAAAAAACAACGATTTATTAACGGTCCGCTAAAGTGCGAAACCCAAAGAATGAAGAGCTGTGTCCATGAACCTAATACACAATAGGCGTGCTGTGGTTTGAAATGAAGTGATTTTCCGGAATTCTCTTGCGTGTTTTAAATATATGTCCTTACTAGTTTAATCTTCGTGCACTCCAAAGCATACATTTTATCATTAATGTTGAGTTTCTTAAGCTCACATTAAATGTGCTTTCTTTGTGCATCCTAGCTGTAGAGGCGGAATACGCATTTTCAGTTAAATGGCGGAGCAAGGCTCGTATGCTAACGATAGTTGAATATCTCTTTTAGAAGATCTGTCGACTTTCGCTTGTACGCCCAAATCAACGGGGCGATTCTAGCAAAGATGGTTAAAGACCTTTTGTAAGTTTGTAAGAAAATTTAAAGACAGTAGGCAAGATAGTTTGCAAGGTTTATTTCGCGTATATCATTTTGCTTGCGCTGCTCCAACAGTAGCAATGACCGATTGAGCGAAGCACTGTCGTGCCAATCGAGCGATCCTAGGTTCGAATATTTACGCAGCGGATTTTCCTTTGTTGTTTTTCTTTTGAAGTTATTTTTTTATACCCGAGCGCACTTGTGCACAAGGGTATATTAATTT
>NW_016232043.1:0-1213 GCF_001687245.7 Rhagoletis zephyria | reverse complement strand
AGACATCACTCAAATCGCGTTGAGCCATTCAGCGAGTGAGTGGAAACGTCTAACGTTGCTTTGCTACTCAAATGGCCCCCCATCCAACGCTTATTGTGCCCCCACCACTTGTTTGTTTTGAGTGCAGTTCCCCAAAGATGATGTCAGCTGTGTGTTGGTGTTTGTTTGTTCTTTTATTACCATTCATCTCTTTTGTTTTCCTAACTGATGCGTTATTACTGATTGTTGTGTGAACAACTTTGACTGCAACTTGGTATTCAAGTCAAATATTTCTGCGTTTTACTTTGAGAATTTTCGTAACAATTTTCAAACAAGTTATTCGGGTTTTTTATTTTAGCTTTCAGTCTTTTCAGTCTTTATTGATACATATGCACATACATATACTGTATACGTAAATATGTTTGCATATAAATAGGCACGGCTAATTGTATTTTCATTTATGAGGTAAAACTTTTTTGTAACTAAATATGTATGTACAGGAAAATTATTCAGAGAGTGAAGCTGTAACCATAAGTTTGTGAGAAACGCTTGTAGATTAGTGGCATATTTATAAGTAAAATGTTGGCAATAATAATTTCGATTTAAACTGAGGTTTAAGGTCTTAATTATTGAAGTAAAAATGTAGTTTGCAGTCATTAAGCCTTTTACGGGAAACGGTTGCATGGGTATGATCACATATACATACATACATACCTATCGACGGCTGAGTGGAAGATCGACCTATCTCGGCAGCCCTATCTCAGGAAATGGCTCAAGAACGCCCTATCTCAACTGAAAATATATTGAAAACATAATGAAATAGCGTTCTTGGAACATTTTCTGAGATCGAGCGTTTTCGAATCGGCGGCCCTAAGCCGTCGATATATTCTTGGTTGTAGACATCAGAAAGAGTAGTTCAGGAATATGAATGTATTTATTTACGTATTTTACGTATCCAGCAGCTGTTTCTATAAAATAGCTTTGTGTGCATTTATCAATAAAAAAATACATACATAACAAATATGCATACGTACATTTAGTAAATACACTTGGGATCAGCTGATTAAGTCAGATTTTTTTCTATAAGCTTTGGCTATTTTTCTTCTGTTATTTAATGTTATTATTTCTTCATATAAGCCTAGCTCATTACACAACAAACACCATATAAGTCTTTATTACAAAAATTGTGCAAAAATTACAAAATATCTGTAAAATTCCATCTAAATTTACAGCT
>NW_016232042.1:0-1213 GCF_001687245.7 Rhagoletis zephyria | reverse complement strand
TCTTAAGCCTTCAGAAAAAACTGATATTGATGGTATTTCGGTTTTTTTGTTCAAAATTGCGCCCGCGTTAATTTTACCACTTACAATTATTTTTAATATGTCTCTGGCTTTNGTCTCTGGCTTCAGGCTATTTTGTGGAAGATTGGAAAATTACGTGCATTACTCCTACTTTCAAAAGTGGAAATAAGAATAATGTTTGTAACTATCGTCCGATTTCAAAGCTGTCCACCATCTCGAAGCTTTTTGAGGTTATTGTAAAAGAGAAAATATATTTTGCAACCAAAAGTCTAATAACACCATTTCAGCATGGCTTTATTCCAAATCGGTCTACAATTACTAATTTGACTGAATTTAGTGAATACTGCTTCGAGTCTTTCCAACTTGGTATTCAAGTTGATTGCGCGTATACACTGACTTTTCCAAGGCTTTCGATNTTACAATTATTTTTAATATGTCTCTGGCTTCAGGCTATTTTGTGGAAGATTGGAAAATTACGTGCATTACTCCTACTTTCAAAAGTGGAAATAAGAATAATGTTTGTAACTATCGTCCGATTTCAAAGCTGTCCACCATCTCGAAGCTTTTTGAGGTTATTGTAAAAGAGAAAATATATTTTGCAACCAAAAGTCTAATAACACCATTTCAGCATGGCTTTATTCCAAATCGGTCTACAATTACTAATTTGACTGAATTTAGTGAATACTGCTTCGAGTCTTTCCAACTTGGTCTTCAAGTTGATTGCGTATACACTGACTTTTCCAAGGCTTTCGATAAAGTATCACACGTGGTGCTAATTAGTAAGCTTGAACCCCTGGGATTTCTGTTTTTTGAAAGTGGATAAAATCTTATCTATCTAATAGGCAATGTGTGATCACTGTTGATAACACCAACTCACGACCTTTTATAGCGTGTTCAGGCGTTCCTCAAGGAAGCATTTTAGGTCCACTGCTCTTTGTGTTATTCATAAATGACATAAGCAGTTGCTTCTCTTTCGCTAAATACCTATTATATGCTGACGATCTAAAAATATATTCTAATATTCAAAATCGTGATGACATTAATAAAGTTCAGGCAGATATTGATAATCTGCAGGTCTGGTGCTTAAACTCTCACCTCTCCTTAAATATAAAAAAGTGCTTCAAAATAACGTACGCGAAGGTACAGAATGTTTTGCCTTCCACCTATATGATTGATGACTCTGTTTTAGATTCTT
>NW_016232041.1:641-754 GCF_001687245.7 Rhagoletis zephyria | reverse complement strand
ATGTTGATGCTTCGCTGGGGTCAAGTGGTTTGTGAAATACGGGAGTAGCAAAGCCTCGAGTGTCTTCGCTACCGGGGAAAGGAGTGTTATCGGACGATAAGAATCTGCTTTGC
>NW_016232041.1:0-495 GCF_001687245.7 Rhagoletis zephyria | reverse complement strand
CGCCTTCCCGATGGCCACCTGAACTTCACCGCAAGTGAAAGCAAGGGGGGCACAGGTTGTTGGCAGTTTGTGCAGCCTTCTGGTCACTCGGCGCTTTGTCCACCGGAGGATGCAGTATGAACTGCCGGCTCAAATAGCTCGCGTATCGCTCCAGATCCGACAAAGCATGGTCCCCGAAGGAAATTTCGACTCTGTCGTCGTGCTTCGTCGGATTGGACAGCGACCTCACGGTTGACCAAAGCTTGCTCACACCAGAGGTGAAGTTACAGGTCTTCAGATGCTCCTCCCACTTCTTCCGCTTATGTACGTTTACTAGTTGCCGAATCTCCGCGTTGAGATCCCTGATACGGGATGACTATGGGTAGGTGGTCTGATGCTAAAGTCAGCATAGGTCGCCAGTTATGCTGTTTTTCAGACCAGCGCTGACTATGGTGATGTCTGGCGATCTACTGCAGTTACCCATAATCCTGGTGGGTGTGTCGTCGTTCATTGTGC
>NW_016232040.1:0-1214 GCF_001687245.7 Rhagoletis zephyria | reverse complement strand
GTCAGAACATAATGATGCAAAATTTTATGGTAGCTATGCTCTATTTATTCAAAAATTGCGCTACTGGCATTTTAGTCGTTTCTTTCTTTACGAGTGATTCTGACTTCAACTCGGACTAGTCGCAATTGTCGCAGGGAAACTATAAATGCGTATGAGCATCGCTCTTAAGTACATATATGTATATACTTTAGGGTGGTCCAAATTTTTTTTCAGCCAACCCTCAGAACTCAAGATTTTCGAAAATATGAAGATGCGTATTTTCTCGTTTTAAATTGCTTGACATGAAAGCCCGAGCTTTGAAATTTCCTTTGTATTTTTTATGAAGAAAATTCATTTTTTCGTAGAATTGCTATAAAATCGTTAAAAACAAATATTTTGATACGTAGTACCAANTTTCCCTTTAGAAATCTTCAACAATTAAAATAATTATGCATAATATTTGGTCAAATTTTGGGAACGAGTGAAAAAGAATATTTTTTCGACTCATCCGTCAACTTTTGATATATTTTTTTTTTAATATGCATCTTAAGGCATCTAAGAACAAGTGCCGATTGACATCCAACGTATTCGCGTTCAAAATTGAAAATATAGTATAGTATGGTGAGTAACGTTAAAGACTGCATATTTCGCTTTATAGATTTGTTATTAGCTTCTATTATCCAAAAGTTAATATTTTGTAGTTTCTTTGAACCTTGCTCTTTATTAAAATACCTTAGCTTATTTTTTAATCTTGCAGGATTCGCGAAGTTTTCCTTAGGTGTGATGTTATATATAACTCACTTCCAAAAAATGTCAAAAAGACACCTAAAATCTGTATACAAAATGTAGCCTTTGGGGATTATTATAAGGATAATAAAAAAACTTTCGGTTTTTACACAAGGTTTCAGAAATATACGTGCGACTGTAACGTTAAAGAGAAAAATGTTGACCAAATATAAAAAAATTAGCATTATCGATAATCATAACTCATACATACCGAAGTTGATTTCCCGTGTATTTTTGGACCACCCTAATGTACATACATTCATATTTTAGTAAACACTACAGCAAATCAATGCATTTGCTTGTATTACCTTTCTCCGTTTGAATCAAATAGTTAACATTTATAATCAAATCATGGTGAGCCAGAACTGGACAATTCTCACTTTATTTACCGTTAAGTAGTTAAGCACCATTACCAAAAAGGCAGCCACAGTAATACGACATTAAGTTAC
>NW_016232039.1:0-1214 GCF_001687245.7 Rhagoletis zephyria | reverse complement strand
TTTATGTTTTTAGTTAATTTAAATTTATATATTATTTATGTTTTTAGTTACTTTATATTTTTCTTACTTAACTAATTTATTACTACGTTTATACGCACGTATTATTTGCAAATAACTTGATTATAAAAAGGCAATAAGATGACCATCGATATAGAAAATAAACCTAAGAATGGCAGCGTCTTGCGCTTATTTGCAAATAGTACCACTAATCAATACTTATTTGCGTGATTTAGTTATTTGCAAATAAAAAATTAACTCAGCGTTTATACGCCAAATTTTACCATTTTGCAAATTGTTATGTGCAAATAATACGTGCGTATAAAAGTAGTAAGAGAGAACATAGCGAGAAAGTGCTTTACTAGTTTTAGTATTTTATTCCACCCTAATTAAAATGTAATTTAGGTCTTGTTTTCAATAAAAATACAAAAATTCTGGGAAATAAGTTGTCGTCGATTTATTCAATAACTTTTGGTTTGATTAAACTATGTTTATAATAAATTTAAAAGGCACAAAATATAATAAGTATTAAAAAAAATTAAATACAGCGAGTTACAATATTCGGAATGTTTTTCGTATAGTTCGTATTACACTCAGTTGCAAAATTTTAAGACCGCCACATATTAACAAGTTTTGACTATTTATTTTCATATTAGTTAATTCCAATTATTTTCTTATAAAAATAGAGTTCATTCTATAAAAAACACCATACAAATCCACATTTCAAACTTAATGTAAAAATAATAAAAATTTCGCGAATTTTCACAAAAAATTTTACTTTTTTTAAAGAATTTTTGGAAAAGTTTTGCGTATGCAGTTTTACAGCCCATGCAGTTTCAGTAAAGTCCGAGTTTCATATAACTACAAAATACCGTTGATGTTTAGCAACCAAACCAAAAATTCCAAAATTCTTTATTCTTTAAAAAAAAGTAAACTTTTTGGTGAAAATTATCATTTTACAACGCTTTTTTACATTAAGTTTGAAATGTGGATTTGTATGGTGTTTTTTATAGAATGAACTCTATTTTTATAAGAAAATAATTGGAATTAACTAATATGAAAATAAATAATCAAAACTTGTTAATATGTGGCGGTCTTAAAATTATGCAACTGAGTGTAATACGAACTATATTTTTGTAAAAAAAATTTGTTATGAAAAATATACTTATGATGCTTTCCATTTCCAGACAACCGGTCAGGTACCAGCATGATTTTTA
>NW_016232038.1:0-1214 GCF_001687245.7 Rhagoletis zephyria | reverse complement strand
CTAATGCATGAAAATCCTAACCTCAAAAAAATCACCCGTTATATTGTCGGCAGCTAATTCAGAGACACAAACACAATGGATAAGGCAAAAAGAAACAGTTTTAAATTGCATATGTTCATATTCCGTTATTGCTAAATTTATCGAAACATACTGCCTTCAGTCTGTCAATCAATGTGCAAAATTTAAGGTTAATTTACGCGGTGTGTGCAAAACGGTTTTCACTGTATTTATTTATTTTTTTTTTATATTTATAGAGGGGTTTTTGAAATCTTTGTTTTATCGAAAAAATATCCGTTTTTTTTCATTTCATAGTTCTCTTGACCTCTCAATAAAAGTTTCGATTTTCTTGACGTTTTCAAGAATTTTTCCAGTTTAAGGGAAACCTCTAAATAGTTTTAAAATTATATCCTACGTTATTTTGGGATAAATAGTATCTCATATTTGATTCCAATAAATGAACATTTGGCGCTTAAACTTTTTCGACGGGTTTGGCCCAGCTTCACCTCCAACTCGTGTTCTGTGTGTTGATGTGGTGAGACAAATGGAGAGATCTACACTTTGACTCCACCTCCGAAAAGATCTTTTATAGCAGAAACGCACTCGTAGGGTTGCCATTGTCTGCCGAAATAAAAAAGTCCATTACAACAATAAAAACGATTTCAACGACCTCTTTCCGCAGCGTTTATGGCTTTAAAGTTTATTGCCTTAGTGCGCCGTTTTAGCTATCATAAACATTACTTTAGCTGTATTAACGAGATGCCAGCAGTCAACGTAATTTATTCGCCATTAAAAGCCAGAACATAAAAAGTGGAGTAAAATATGTAGCACAACAAATTTAAGTAACGTAGAAGGTGATTACTTGGTGTTTTTTATGAAATTTAAGACAATTCTTCCCAAGTAATAAAGCCATTTGTTCGTGGAAAAAATATTTTCGCTTGAATTTTAAAGATGAAATTCTCTTTAACTGACAAAGCGTTGCTATTTTTGTATAAACTGAAAATAAAATTTCTGTGTTAGCGATATACTCCCTAATTACTCGATCGTTTTATATGATTTAGGACCGTTTTCTCGAATGCCTGCTAAAAATTACCGGCCGGTCTGCTTTATCGACATTTTATAGATTACCTGTTGTAAGCATGTGAGCGACAATTTTTTCTTAAAGCACCGGTTATCTTTAACAGGCAGTCTACAAGACGCCCCTTGGATTTCAAAAA
>NW_016232037.1:0-1214 GCF_001687245.7 Rhagoletis zephyria | reverse complement strand
ACAGTGCCTAAAATATTATGCCGAACCACTTTTTGACAAGTTTTAACGTATTATTTTTGTTGTTATTTAATTTTGTTTTTTTGTTCTTTAACAAAATCCGTGTAAATCCAAGTTACAAACTTTTTTACAATAATAAAAAATATTCAACAAACTTTCGTACAAATTTTGAGCTTTTTTAAAAATTCGAAAAAATCAACCGACATTTTTAGCCATTTAAAACTTGTTCTTTATTGTACTAGAATTAAATGGGCTAAACAACTGCATACTCAGAATCTAATTAAAAACTCGAAATTTTTACGAAAATTCGTTGAATTGGTACATTTGATTTGTGCATTTTTATATTGTGGTATTGGTACAAAATAAAAAAATTGGGACAATGTTTTTTTTTTTGTAGTCAAAAGCTTGGTACAATACAGCAATCTCGTATTTGCACCAAATTTCGGCAAATTCCCAGTGTCACACGCTGCTTTTAAACTTGTATTTATACGGATGTTGGTAAAGAATGAACTATAAAAATCTAACCAAAATTAAATAAAAACAAAAACAATATTTTAAAACTTGTCAAATTTGGTGCGGCTATAATTTTTTCACCTACTGTACATAAGTGGACTATGATTACTCGGTCGTGCTATCATAGTAGCAAAATGCCACTAATATTTGACTTAAAAACCAAATATGGACAGGAATTTCAAAATTTCAACCCTGTTTGTGTGTGTGTATTGGGGCGTATTCTTGTTTTCGCACGAATCGAAAATTATGAAATTTTCCTATCATTTTCTATACAAAAAATTCAAACTTTCGATTCGTACGAAAACCAGAATACGCCTCATTATATTTTTGTCAGTGTTTTTTTAATCAATCTATGTTGAAATAAAAGTGAAAATAAAAAAATATTTTGTCGATCTGTGTTTGCAGAAAATATTGGTGGTGTCTTTTAAACAGATAAATCTGCCTTTCGCATATATGAATGTATATTTTTATCCACTGCTTTATACGAACTAACAAAAAATAATGTTTGTTGCCCCTTATCGAGAAACTTGGGTAGGGTTTAGTTATTTGTTGGGTTGTTGTATCCAAACGCATCACCCGAATCTAAAAGATTCGACATACACGTGTAGTCAAAGGATTCAAATTTAATTTAAAATAAAGGTTCCAAATTTCCGATCTCTAGTTTATTAATAAATTCGGTTTGAACCATGCACTTTTTTTTTGTA
>NW_016232036.1:0-1214 GCF_001687245.7 Rhagoletis zephyria | reverse complement strand
ACAATAATTCCCATTACTTGGACATTATTAAAAAGCAGTTTCAGAAGTGTTATTTTATCATTTTTCTTTTTTCTAAACGGTTATAATGCCACCAGTACATAATTGCAAAAGGAGGGGAGGGGCGGGCGACGCGAGCGCGACGTCGAACGCGGCGCGCGAACGCGGACCGCCGCGACGCCGGGCACTTTCAAATTTTATACTTACAAATCCGACCATTTAGCTGGTTCATGTACTACTTTTTGTCAAATGTAACTGGGTGACTACCTACATATGTGCACTATTTTGCTTTATGACTCAAATTGTTAAGTATAAAAGTTGGTGTTATTGCTCAACGAGAAATGAAATAAAGCAAATTTGTGTTATTTCACATTCAATTGGGAAATAACACAAATTAGCGTTATTGCCGTTTGTGTTATTTCACCCCCATGTTGTCACGTCGATCGAATTCGGTACCAACTATTACAATTGCAACATCCCCTGTTACTGGAGCATTGAAGCGCCTTTCATGTTCACCAGCAGGAGCTTTGTCTGCTCTAATAACAACACTATAGTCATCTGATGGCATTTGATCCAGAGCTGTTTTAAAAAGGCGAATCAAATTGTTTTGTTCATAAAACATTGCCTGCAAGCTTGAAATGATCTCGCGTCGGATCCCAGAACTAATTGCGCAACGCTTGTCTACTTCCAGTGCATCATTTCCAGTGAAATAAATTTGCAGAAATTTTGCATCTCGGCACTGCGAGCATTGAACCGATTTTGTGGTTTATTTGGCCTTGAACTTTGAATGTTGGCCTTCAGATAAAATTTTCGTTGCTCCAAACGAAGTCATTTGAAAGCAAGAGTTGTACTTGCGTATGTTTTTCAAAAAGTGGTTTGAAATAGGAGTTGTGCCAGAAAGGTAATTAAGTAGTGGTTCAGGTGTCTCAATTAACGATGGCAAAACTATTTTACCATTTGAACAACACATTCCTGGTGATTCATCGGTCCAATGGCGACATCAGCATGATTTTCGTAGTCTCTGTTTTTGTCATAATTGTATGCCGCCAACATTAAATGTGTTCTTTCTCTTGAATGAGTCAATCGTGATAGATTAGTGCGGAGCCGTTCGTTGCGTTGTTGGGGATTTTCAGAATCTCTGGAGGTTGAACCTCTCACACGATTTTGGTGTAGGCGAGATTCTCGTTGTTCCAGTCTTGCAGCGTCTCTAGAGGTTG
>NW_016232034.1:1005-1214 GCF_001687245.7 Rhagoletis zephyria | reverse complement strand
AAAGATGTAACCTTCATGTGCACTTGGTACATGAAAACGGATGAGCCGGGACTGGCAAAGGAGGAAGAAGCGATTAAGCAGTGGCTGAACGCGGTTGACGTTCAGATTGTGAATTCTTCTACTGAAAATGGACAGCATCCTTCTGCGGCTCTTCAAACTTCTACCATTGACAATGTCGCTGGTGGTAACATCATTGAAAGCTCGAATAG
>NW_016232034.1:577-960 GCF_001687245.7 Rhagoletis zephyria | reverse complement strand
GCCCATTGGTGATCTGCAGTACCAACACAGAAGGCGGCCCTCCAATTTACATATGCCAACGCCCGAATTGCGGACAAAAGCTTTCAAACTATCATCACTTGGTACGACACGATCGAATCCATCGGAATGCGAAACCTTGGCGATGTGGAGTGTGCGAATATTTGTGCTCTCGAATTTGTACTATAAAGACCCACATTCGCTTGGTTCATTTCGATCCGATTTGGGGCAAAAAGAAATCGAAAAATCTGGCGAAACACTTTGATGACTACCTGCTGGAGTATCTGGAGGAGGACAGTGAACTTCTAAAGCAGGAAAAAGAACTTTTTGCAAATGCAGTAAAGCTTACACTTCCTTCCATTTCTGATGAAGTAGAAGAAAATCCT
>NW_016232034.1:0-557 GCF_001687245.7 Rhagoletis zephyria | reverse complement strand
TGAAGAAGAGGCGGAGGCGGAAGAAGAGGAAGAGAACCAACTTTCGGAAGTGAACGAGCTGGTCATCTACCGTCAAATTCGGAACAACCAAGTCAGCTACACCTGCCAGAGACCTTTCTGTGGAAAAGAATTTACTAATCCATATTATCTAAAACGACATGATCGCTCACACAGTGGAGTGAAACCGTACCGCTGTCGAGAGTGCGGTTACAAATGTACTCTTAAAGGCAACATGTCGAAACACGTTCGCCTGCACGACTGTGACACGGAAAACGACGACTTGATCGAGGAGGATGCAGAGCTGCTGAAGCTGGAAAATGAGCTCTTTGATGACGCTATGAAACATTTACTTGGGCCTTCGGGTGAAAATGAGGAAGATGAAGATGAATACCTACCACCACTTCCAGAAACTGCAGCATCATCATCACCATCAACATCAGCAGCAGCAGCAACAGCAGCACCTTCATCCGAAGAGGACTCCTTGATCATTTGTCGTCAAACTCGCGATAATCGCTCCTACTTCATTTGTCAACGAGGAATGCCTCCATGTGAAAAGG
>NW_016232033.1:0-1214 GCF_001687245.7 Rhagoletis zephyria | reverse complement strand
TTTCATTTCAATTTTACTACGAAAAAACATAAGCGCAAATTGTTTTCGCTTTTTGTTTTCGCATTTGCTGCAAAAACTAGAAAATTTGTATGCAATATACACAAGTATGTACGTATGTATGTATGTATGTATTTATGTATAGTTAAACTTTTTATGAAGTGTGTGGAAGAAATTGTTAGCAGGCAACGAGGAAGATGGGCCAGCGGTGCAATGGTTGGTGTACACTCCAGGCACAGCAGTGCTGCACGCTTGCCACACTACTCAATACTGCTTGCCACATGTGTGCATTGTTGTTCCGCTGCTTTCCTAGGCAGTTGGAGGATGATGGTTTTTGCCAAATCGCACTATCGCCTGTCTATTTTTAGCAAATCCTGCCACATTGATGCGCAACCACAGCCGCGCAGTTGTAGTAGCAGCAACACTCAAGCTGCAACAACACGTTTGCCTTGCCTTGCCTTGGCGTGCTTTGTTGTTGCAGCTGCAGAGTCGCATGTACATATATGTGGCATGCAACGCATGGGACAATGTGTTTTTAATTTGCTTGCGAAAATGCAATTTTTCTGCATTTTCCACTTCATTCCTGTTATTGTTTTTGCAATTGCTCTGGAAAGTGAAGAGACATACATACATACATACATAGCTAGCAATTTGTGTGTCGCATTGACACTGAAGGGGTTAAAGTGTTTTCCGGTTAGTGCGCCACTGTGAGGGGTTTGTTTATTTTGGCAACGGTGAGTCAGGTGCCGCAATAAGCCTCAAGTGTTGTCGATGCTTTTGGTAAACAAAACAAAAAGAAAAAAGAAAAAGAAAACAAATTTTATTCTGCTTTGCTAAGCATGTTGTTGCTGCAATTTTGGCAGCTGCTGGCACTTTCGCATACGAGTGCGTGTGCGCCTGTGTGTGTGTGTGTGTGTCGCCTGCCACTTTTGCGGCTGTCAGACAACTGTTAAATTTTTGGCGCACGACTTGAAAACTCAATTCGAAAGCGATTAACGCGCGACCGCTTGTTCCATTTGCAGCAAATAAAATTTCACTTTTTTTCGTTTTTTGTAATGTTTTTATTTCATTTCATTTTATTCTGTTCTTATTTGCCGCTCATTCAAAGCATCTCGCAATCCCATTGGCTGTTGCTGTTACGCTGATGTCGTGATTTCAAGTAGATTCACTTAAATTGTAGTTCCCGTGAATTTTTCGTTTTTTTTTTCATTACTTAT
>NW_016232031.1:0-1214 GCF_001687245.7 Rhagoletis zephyria | reverse complement strand
AAAAAAAAATAATTTCCACCTACAATATATAAAAATGCGCAGAACTCAGACCTGGTAAGGTCAATGAAATAAAGTAAACAAATTTTCTCCCAGCGACAAGAACATCAATATGTATATAATTCTTTAGGATCCGACTATAAAATCCGAATATATGACAAAACATTTAAAAAAAGGCGTCTCCTAAGTTCGGTAACAAAAATTCCGAATTGCCTTCGAATCAAAATACTTCCAAAGCAAAAGTTTAATAATTTTTGGCGAGATTTAATTCACTGACATTAGGCGATACGTTGGGATAGTAAGAACTGAGATCCGGTGGGAAGTATTAGAACAATATTTTTTTGGGTATAAAATTAAATTTTTAACGATTTTTAACACAACGCGCTGCGAACAAAACACCCTATCGAATGCTTGCGATGACGGGCCAGGGAAGGGAAATGGCGTTGTCGATTACAGCCAGTTGTTTAAACAACGAGAAGGAGAAGTGACCAGTCAGCGGTCCTTCAAATGGAATGCAGTCCTATCTGATAAATGACAGCAAATATCACACTACACCATCTGCATTTAAAGTCTATATCAGCTTTGTCTGCTTGTTGCTCTGTTTAATTACCAGCTATTCCCGAGGCATCCAGAATAAAACAAGTACATTGTCCAACTATTTTAAATTGTTGAACCTGACAATATGCAAGTTCACACTGTACCATAATAGCAACCATTTACTTTGAGTCTATAGTTGGATAGAGACAGTAAGTGACGACGGTATTTTTAGCATTGCATCCACAGCAGCCTCAGATGTTGTAGACATATTGACCTCATTCTGCCTAATGACCATCGGCGCGAGCTCTGCGCAAATCAAAAGCACTGGATATACACACTCCACCAAACTTAATAGTACCCATACTTTCCTGCATGACTGTAAGACATACATATATTGTTTATAAGCGCGACACATTCACATATACATACATACATACATATGTGCATGTGTGTACACAAATTCGCACAAGGGCGTAGGCAGGTCTTATTTCTATATGGAAGAACTAGCGCCGGTTTCGAAACCATTTTATTTCTGCCTTATTTTCTCATAAAATTTGCATATTTCTATATTGAGCTGCACGACACTCTTCGTCATACCCGCTATTTCTGTGTTGGCGAGGAGATGGATTATACATATGATGTATTGTGGAACGATTTTCCGTCATCCCTTGTCAAATTTG
>NW_016232030.1:0-1214 GCF_001687245.7 Rhagoletis zephyria | reverse complement strand
GAAGATCAGAATTCCTCTAGTACTAACTTTGTGAGTACTGAATAATAATATTCAATACTCCTGAGTGCTAATTTTACGAAACCCGGACAGTCTAGAAATTATCTTGTTTTAACACATTGAGTGCTAATCGAATTTGACGAAAATCTTCACCGGAACCCAAGCAGGTTTCATCAAACATAAAATGTGGTTCAGAGTTTTTATCACAAAACTGACAAAAAACATCAATTAGACCAATACATTTTGCATATATCCGAATTTCGTGCAACGTGGCACCTCAGAAAGAAATAAGTGTTGTACGAAAACGTGCGACATGGCACTCAATGTGTTAAAGACTAACTATGTATGTATATTAGTTTAAAAACCCGAATGCTTTCATACATAGGAATATAACAGGGAAAATCCCAAAAAAACTAGTGCCTACTTATGTAGTTATACTTATGTATCTATGCATTCGCTCAAGTAATCAAAAACCGGGAAGTATACTCAACCTAACCCACTACGAAAGCCCTAAATGTATATATGTACATCATTTCTCTGTCTTTTTTCTCTTCCGATCTTTTTAAAATTTCTATCTGTGTTATTTGCTCAATTTCAATCAATCTCAACAATTTCCGACTGCAATGCAGCAAAACTCAATCTGTGCCTTTGTACCATTGTCTGCCCGTGTGTGTGTGTGTGTGAAAACAAGCAAATTGTAATCAAAGACCACCACTATTGACGNCAACCGATCGACCGAACGTCCAACAATTTCTTGCCACATTGAGGAAAAGTAAGAAAACTCATTCGATTGAATGTGAAATTGAATTTTGTAATCTGATGCAAAATCGAATTATAGACAATGTCTACATCGTGCATGCATGTACATATGTATGTATGCAAGGTTAAATACATACATATAAACCATTACTGCAGAGATGTGCAACTAAAATCAAGTATAAAAAAATAAAGATTTCGCAGAAGACAGACAGCGGAAGTACGACTACATAGACTTGCGTGCGAAGAATCCTCCTGTGGACAAGCAAAATCGAATGTATGTATATTTGGAGAATGAATAAAATTGTTGACTCTACTCGAATGGTACTACATAGCCATCAAGTTTTATTTTTTCCCCCTTTTTCTTTTATTTCAACTTCCACTTTCATTTGCACATCAACTGTAGTGGAGGTTGCAACAAGATGCGCGCTTGTCAGTACATGCATAAAAAAGTAGCAAAA